>NC_054486.1:4085212-4382712 GCF_017639515.1 Carcharodon carcharias | reverse complement strand
CTTTTCTTTGCATTAGACAGAATGGCTCTTTTTCATCATTGTGTCACCCCCTGCTTGCCACTAGGCTCCAACTATGAGACATGTCAACTGCCTGTCACAACTACAATAGACAGCAACCCAGAATTGTTTTAGTCAAATCCAAGGGGAACTTCTTGAACAAAGGGAAAATTTTACTGCACAGGTTTTGCAGAGTCTGATTTTGAAATTTTTGAATGGATCTTGCAGACTTAATAGATGTTAATTAGCCCTGCAGTTTTGTGTTGACTGTGTTAACATCAGTGTCTGTGAAGCATTCATATATCACTGCTTTATATGATGATCTCATCAGGTTAGAGAGGCAGGCAGTCTGAGAACTATGCAGCATTTCAGCTAACATGGTATCTAATAAATTATAGGGAAATAATAGCTTTTGGAGTATGATTTAGTAATGAAGCAGGATTACAGGATAGAGGCAGATGGGTTTTACAGCACCTTTCACACTGAGAGCTAAGACTGAAATAGAGTCTACCTATACGACAGCCTTTAAGGGTAACATTATCTCTTCATTTTGCTAGCACAATTATCCTATGGCCTGTATGTGAAAAGTTAGTGTCATATTACTCATCAAAGCATATTGTGGATGAATAATAACTGTGTAGCATGACCTCTAACCTTAATAAGGACCTTTAAAGAATTTTAGAGCAATTTGTGCCTTTTACATAGTGGCCTTTTAGGTACTGCAGTTTTGAATGGCAACTTGATCCCACCATTCTAATCTGTTTAGTACAGTTATTGTTCGCTGTGATGAGTGGGCAAATATTTAGATGATCCAAATATCGGAGAAGCAAGATGTACTATAATTAAATACATTAGTTCAATACAGCAGGTGTTTGAAAGCTTGGCAGCATATTTATATAATGAAACATTTGAAAACAGGCAAGTTATTATGCTGATTACGGCTTAATGGAATCTGCAGACACAAGGCACTTAATTTCCTTTGTAATTATCAGTCTGTTGTACTAAAAAATGTATCTGTATGTTATAATGTTTTCTTCCAAGCAGTTTTCATACAATACGCACAATTCACAATGTTTGGGTAGTGACTAATCTGCTGTTTTATTCAAACCATCAATTCGAAGTATTCTATATAAATAGCATACTTTTAACCAGGTATTCTGATTTCTTAGATATAAATGGCAAAGACATATTGCTGTTATTTTTGTAATCAGCACTAAATTCTAAAAACCTGTCATGTCTTACATCAATCGTTCTTCTGCAAATTTAGTATGTTTTTTCCTCTACTTTTCTATAGCCTAGTTGGGCCCATTTACATTTTAGATGTAACAAACAATAAGCTATAATTTGCTAGATAAATATGTGATTAGCAACTTGCTATTAATTAACAACCATAAGTGCGTTATTATTCTGGTGTTGCTGTTGATGGTGCAGATAAATATGTCAAATGATTGCTTGAGTAAAAGATTGCTTGAAACTTTGTAGCCTTGATATTAAAAATCTTACTGACTTCTTGAAATTAATTTTAAGTCTGTAAATGAGCAACATTGCAGATGTATTTTGTTTAAACTAATCAGTATGTGTTCAGCTGTTTATTTAAAAGGACACTTACAGTATGAATTTTGTCCAACTCATCTGATTTTCTATTCACTTCAGAGTAATTTGGTGCCCAGAGGGGTCAACGGAGACCACAGCTCCTTTTTATTTGCTTTAATTCAACAATGAGGTTGTGACCATCCTAAACAATAAATCTACAGCCACTAATACTAGGTCTATTTCCCTCCTTTATGCCTCCTTTATCCTGCACCTGTGACAATTGCCCTGTGTTAGTGAAGGTAACAGGAGTCAGGTTAAAGGTCAAGGGACAGGGCACTGTCAAGAGGAAGTTATTTTTTCAGGCCACTGACTTAGGCAAAGTTTCCTTCTAATGTGACATCCATCTGTCAATCATGTACATCAGGTAGCTCACCAATGCTAACTGCTGTTTTTGTCACAAGGATACAACTCTTTTCATTTCTCTCACCAGGATCCCTCTAATTACTTTAATATAACTAAAATGACTGAGCAAAAGGCTTTAATTTTTCCAGCACCAACAATCCAACATTAGCAGAAGTTACAATGACGTGAAGTTTTTATTGAATATACTACTTAATTAATATATGCAAGTGATCAACCAAAGATCAAAATATCCCATTCAAAGAAAACAATAATCGATCAGCTTTGCTGGAGAAAGCGCTTAATTATAATGGAACTTATAATCTTACAGAGCTCAGTTTGCTTTTGAAAAGCTTTCACATTTTATGATCAGGACTACCATCTCAGCAGGTCATGCCTGGTTTAGCTAGTGCTACCCATAGTAATGTTGGTGGAATATGGATATTAGTCTGTGATGTCGGCACGACTAAAGCAGAAACAGAAGGCCGGTTTCTTTTGAACTAGAATTTTCTCTTCATTCTGAGAGCTGTACTTGTGTGGCCAGTTAGTATTTCTGCTCAGAAACCTTCTTCCAGGCTACTCAAAATCTCCTTGGAAAAATTATAGATCCTGTAAATTATTTATACGTTACCACAATTTTGGATAAGTAATATTATGAAAAATGCACTTACAAACCGTGATCATAGTAGTGTTGTCTCCATCGTCCCATTTTAATGAAACATGTAAAATATTGCTCTTTAGTGGTTTACAGTGTGTAGCCAAGCTCCCAGGCCATTTTTGAGCTTGTTACATTGGTGTCAGTTATAGTAAAGTGCTTGTTGTAGATTCATTGTGAATCAGCAGACTGTCCAGTGATAATTAGACAACATTTGTGTGCTTTCTACCATCTTAGGATGGATAAATATGTTGGATTTCTGATGGTATGTCGACTGAATGCCGTCCCCTACTGCTATAAATAGGAGAGACCATTTAGTGTGGTGGCTTAACTACATAATTTGCCTGTAACATGTGGGCTATGACTGTCTTTTAGAAGCTTTTAGAGGCATCTTCTGGTTGTGAAGCTCTTACCCATAATATAGAGATCCTACTGGAATAGTCCCTTGAGAAAATGCCAATGTTAGGAGCTTTGGTTGCAATTCTTAACAATCTGAGCCTTAAAACCAGCCTGGTCATTCTAAGAAAAGATTAAGGTGGTGAGGGAGAATGCACTGAATAGAGAAAAAAGGTAGGTGCATTATGTGAAGAAATACTCCTTAAACACGGAACAATATTAAAACCTGCTGTTTTGTTCTCTAAACATTTGACCTTGTTTCATCAGGGCCACTGCACACAATAGGTAGTTAATGCTAATTATTTAATTGGACGTAAGAAAAAAATGAATAGGTACGAGTCAGATGTGTGTGTGTTTTGCGCGTGGCAGGGAAGGTAGATATATTGCAGGTAAATCATCAAGGAATACACCGAGCATCTGAGCCAGCTGGCATGCTCCTTCCATTGTGTCAGTGATAGGACTACATGTTGTAATAGCACTGTGTTCAGACGGTCTGTTGCACAGCTGTTCCTATTTTGAAACAAACAGGCTTGTGTTGGGAAATCCAGTCTGTCACTGGTATAAAGCGAATTTTATTCAGACAGGAAAGGAGTGTCTCTTCTTTCAGACAAACATCGAGCTTATAAGGTTGATAATCACAGCTTCAGTTAATAATAATTCATAATTACACGTGCAATGCTTTTTACTGCAGTTTTGCCATCTGCCATGAAGGAAGAAAAGAATCCAAAAGGCAAAGTTGCAATGAAATGAAAATTAGTGTCTGCAATCTTTTGTGTGCCGATTTGAATTTGTGGCGAGGATTTTGCGCAGTTTGATTGCTGTTGTGAATACCACCGGCAGTTAGTGGGGAGCAATTGTTTTGCTCATGGAATTGTCTTTAATGCTAACTCAAAGCATGTAACAGCAATATCCAAACAGCAATGACTATACTCGGACTGGCATTCAACAATATTGAATCAAGAGATTTATTTTACATCGTAACCTACATGTAGGATAAGTGGCTTAGCATGGTGTGACATTCCTACACTTGTAAAAGTATATTACCCTTTGCAGCTGAGTAGCACGGTTTTGCATTAAGTAAAACGCTCCAGAAGCAGTGAAATCATTGGCCTCTGACAATCTGAAAGAATAAAAATCACTTGCCACAGCAAACCATTTCCACTGAGTGTACATCACTAACATTGTGTGTGCTTTCCCCATCAGCTCAACCACGCAACATTGGACAAGAATCCCATTTTAATCAGTGCTCACTTTACTTCAGTTTTAATTATAAAGCCTTACAAGTGTAGGTTTGGAAATGTAGGTCATTATTACATGACTGCTTTGGCAAAAAATGATGCACATTGTAATACATTCTGTCACTGTTATGAGAATGCAGATGACAAACATGAATATATGTGTTTAAATAAATGCAAATCAAAATTGATTTCCATTTATCTTTAAATTTTCTATTTTAATAGTGAAAGATCCTGAATGAATTAAATTAATGTCCACCTAAGGGCCTCAATTTTTAGGCTGGCGGGTGGATTGAAACTCCATGGGGGAGGCCTGAAAGGTTCGATCTTGGGCGAGAATGGCAGGGGGTCAGTGCTTCCATCAGAAGGCTCCTTCTGACTGGGAGTGCACTCCCCTTAAGACCCGGTAGCCTCCAGACCTTCCCGCCCCTCCCCCCAACCTCCCCTCCTACCCCCTACCTATCCCCTGAGACCCCAATCGGTTTGGCTGGCAGCTCCCCAAGGCAGGACTTCCTCCTGAGGGATGGGCGGGAGCCCTGCCCTATGCCAATCAACGCTCGTTGGAGTAGAAATTTGCAGCAGGGCAGCCAGAGTCAATAGGGACATGTTCCCCATCGACTCCTGGGCAAGTCCCCACAATCCAAAACATTCAGGCCCATAGCCTGCTTATGAAGATGATTTTTTAAAAAATCAATCCAAACAATAAACTTCACAAGTCCTTTGGGTTCTTAGTGTCAACTTTTATCTGCTTGATAGATCTTGGTAGAATTTAACATTTATTTCCACACATTGTGTGACTACCGAATAATTGTCCCACAACCTGAAGCATTTGTTAAAAAGAGAAAATTGGTTTACACATTTTGAATTCCATTCAACATAGGAAGCTGCCACAGTTATAAATCATGTCCACTGTCATGACCAGGACTGCACTCCAGTTGTGGATTCAGGCCCACTCTGCAGAATTTATAATTCTGTTCCTGTAGTTTCTGAAGAGAAATGTAATTGGAGATAAACATCTGCCTCAATGGTTCACTAGGCTTCCATTTGACAACATGTGATACTGCAATTGATAATTGTTGTTTCCCTGCTGCATAAGATATAAATTTAAAACAGGAAAACATGCCATCATTTTGCGTGGGAACGAACATCTTTAGTGACCGTAGAGCTTTTTTGCAACAACAACACAGCCAAGGGAATAAAAATGCCTAATTTAGCCCAATTTGTAATGTTGGGCATCCGATCCTCAAATTTCAATATATCTGCACAGAAAGCAATCAAGTTGCTTTTGGATTCCTCTCTAGATTTGGCTTTCATTCTTTTCCCCAATAACACAACAATATGCACCCAACATATTGTGGTCAACAATATTTCCCCTCGCTAATTGCAGTTGTTTACATCGGCCTTCAATGGAAATTAAAGCAAAATGGTAAAATTCAGAACTGGAAGGGAGTTAGCGATATGGAAATGCAATTATATATTTATCCGTGTGGTACCCTAGGAAACGTTCAACATCCACTCAGAACAGTTAAGCTATTCAGAAATTTTACTGTATCAAACAGCTGCCCTATAATTATTTTTTTCCCACATGTTGGGTAGGTTGAAGCTGTATGAAACACTGGTGGAAAAATGCTTGTGTACTTAAAGGATGTTTGATATTATTTAGCAGCAATCAGTGTTAGTAATTTGCAGTTTATGTGCACAAACAACTGACATCTGATTTTTTTGCCTGAGTTGAGGCTGTGTGATTGGCCTTGACACTAAAATGTTAAATACACCAAAGGTAAATAGATGGTGTGAGTAACATGATTTGTCACAGGTATGGTTTTATTAGCGCCAGTGTGGGCAGAATTTAATCATGGGCAACTGTGGGGGCTACAGTTTAATAATCTAGATTACACCATATTTTGATTGCATAGTTTCTTATTGCATATCATGACTAATAACTACTAAGATTCAGAGCATTGAAACTAATGTAATGTTTTTAAAAAAAACCTAATGTTTCACTTTTGTAAAATACTCAGCAGCTGCACTGCAGTTAATTTAGTTTTATCTCACAATTTTAATGTGTCCTTTTTAAATGTTATAGCCTAGAAATGCTAGTTGGTGAAATTAGACTTTGAGTGCTCCACATGCTTGTTTGTCATTCCCCTGTCCACTTTAGAAAGAGATGTTAACTTATATATCTTAAACAGACTAATTTTTTGGTATAAATAGCAGGAGAGAGGTATGTCATAGGGGAAGTTGTTAAGTGCCTGAAAGATAATATTACAGACCATAGTTTTTAGGTCCAATGTTTAAAATAATGCTGAAATTTGATGAAGTAAGGATATGAAGAAAATGGTAAGCTTGTACTTACATTTATACAACATTTTTCTAAATAGTTGTTGACTTTATTGGGCATTATTTCCTAAGAATCAGTAACTTTATCCTACATTTTGGTACCCGTTTCAAGATGGCAAACTTGGGTGTTAATACCAATTTATACAGTTTCATTACATCATATTTTTGATTTGGGATTATCTTAGTTGTTAACTCTTCTATCTAACTTTGAGGTAGCACATCTAATGAAATAAATAATGCTCCATTTCCAAGTATCAGCGAGCTTTTATACATCTTGTACCATTTAAGGCATTGAATCAGACCACTTCTGACCATGGCCAGAATCTTTCCCTCATCGGGAGCGTTCGGAAAGCTGACCGCCGCCCACGATTTCATGTGGGTGGGCCAACTAAGGCCCCCGCCCTGCATGGATCGCGAGTGGTAGCGCTGAGCACTAACTGTGTGGACAGTGGGGTGGGGGGGAGGGAGAGTGGGCGTGGTGCACAGTTCACACATGAGCACAAAAGAGCACTTCAATCTCCCTGAGGCATGAAGCTGCTTTTTTTAAAAAAAAAATTAATAAAGACAATAAAGATTTAATGAAACATGTCCCCTCTTGTGCTGTGTCACATGGGATGAGGCATGTTTTTAATGTCAAAATAAAGTTTTTATTTAATGTGTATTAGCTTTAGGAAACCTCATCCCGCTCATGGATAAAGTTTGCTAAAAACTGTAAAGGCCGCTTGGCCTTTTCGCCTGCCCGACTCCCATTAGGTTGGACGGGCAGCGTAAATTTCAAGTTAATTAGCTCATTAAGGGCCTTAACAGGCCTTTCAATTATCGGCAGATGCACAGCCGGCTCCAGCGCGTACCCGCCGAACGAAATATCAAGCGAGTGTGCGATGACGTTGGAACACGCCCGACATCATCATGCGTTATATTACACTCAGGTGTGTTGGGTGTGCACCCACACGCCGAACATAAAACACTGGCCCATGTGTTAGTATGACTGGGACTTTGGAAGGCAGTATTTAATTGTCTGTGTATTTGTCCTGTCAAAGGTGTAGCAGAGGTTTGAATAAATGGCCACTTAAGGGCTTCATCCCATCATCACTGATATTGTAACAATGTCAGGCAGTGGTCCTGCCAGCAGGTCAACACTGGTAGGTAAGTCTGCAGCCTGGTGTTGGGGGGGTTTGGGTCACTCTTACTCGGGCATCCTGTGCCCAGCAGAGGGATCCGCTGGTAGCAAGGGCTTCCCCCTTGGGCAGATCAACCTCCAGAAGGCCCTATAGACTCATCGCCCCCCCCCCTGCTGGATCCTCCCTCACTGATCCCAGTGAGTCCACACCACTTTTTTTTTGGGGGGGGGGGGGTGCTCCAGGGGCACACCTCAGTCCCAGGCCTACTGCTGGGCCTGGTGACAGTGCCCGTACTGGACAGCTGCCAAACTCCGATTGGAGCTGGGGAATTCCCAATGACATGACGCAGCCTGCTCGATTGGGATTTGATCATGTTGAGGCTCCCAGAATTGACTGCAGCAGGGTTGCCAGTAACTCTCCAGCCCGTGGATGGGCCCAGTGTTGTAATCATTAAACACCAACAGTGGGATCCCAATGTTTCAGAGCTCTGAAGAAGAGTCATACGACCTTGAAACGTTAACTCTGTTTCTCGCTCCGTGGGTGCTGCCAGACCTGCTGAGTTTTTCCAGCATTTTCTGTTTTCATTTCAGATCAATGGTCTTTCATCAAAGTGAACAGGCAGTGTGTGTGAGGGAATTGTGAGACTCCACTTGCAATTCAACATCTTCCCCATTCCAACATAGTCCTCATGTTTATCACCACCACATCCATTTCACATTTCCTGCCACTACTGCTCCTAATAAAAACCTTGACAAAACATCTTTTTGCAGCAACACATCCAATTATACAAACATTCCCTTAATGCCCACCTTGGGGGTGCAAAAACCCTTTGAACAACTCAGCATTTACCACTGAATCACAGTGCAGAAGAGGCCCTTTCAGTGAAGGAATTTCTCCTCATCTCAGTCTTAAAGGCTGACTCGTAATTCTGAGACTGTGAACCCTAGTTCTAGACTTCCAGGCAGGGGACACATCCTTCTAACATCAACGTGATCAAGCCTTTTCAGAATTTTTATGTTTCAATATCATCACCACTCATTCTTCCAAATTCAAGGAAATGTAGGCCAGGTCTATTGCTCAAAAGACAATCCCACCACCCCGCTCCCAACAAGAATCAGTTTAGTGATCTTCATTGCTCTACCTCCCAGGCAAATACACCCCTCCTTAGGTAAGAAGGTCAAACTGTACACAGTACTCCAGGTGTGGCCTAATCAAAGTTCATCTTTATGCACTAGGACTTCATTGCTCTTACACTCCAATCCCTTTTTTACCTTCCCAATTGCTTACTGCACTGGACTATTAACTTTCTATAATTTGTATGTGAGGACACTAATCTGAGGCCCTGTTTGCCCTCTCAAGTGGACTGAAAAGATCCCATGATATTATTTCAAAGAGGAGCAGGGGTCATCTCCAGGTTATTCAATGCCTTGATTTTAAAATTCTCATTCTTGTTTCAAATTCGTCCATGGCCTCGCTCCTCTTTATCTCTGGCATCGTCTCCAACCCCACAACCCGAAAGACATCTGTGCTCATTCAATTCTGGCTTCTTGAGCATCTTCGATTTTACGTGCAACTCTGTTGATGGCCATACCTTCAGTTACCTATCGTCTAAGCTCCGGAATTCCCTCCCTAAGCCTCTTCACCTCTCGTTCTTCCTTTGAGATACTTCTCAAAATCTACCTCTTTCATGAATCTTTTGACCATCTGCCCTAATATCACTTTATGTGACTCCATGTCTAGCTTCATTTTCTAATGCTCCTGTGAAGCCCCTTGTGACACTTTATAAGTTAAACGCTTTATGCAAATATAAGTTGTTGTTGTATTTGCCTGTTTTCACCCATTTCATCCTCAAATTCCATTGCGCACATGTCCCTGTATGTGATTCATCTGATTCCCATGTAATAGCAAAGATTGTGCTGAAAGGAGACTGTTACAAATTTGGGCTTTGTTGTGGATAACTATTCAAGTTCAGTGTTGTCAGTGGCTCCTGTTAGGTAATCCCAAGCCTTTACATTGACTTTATATTTCATTACATTAAACCACTTAGGTAAGAATGTAACCCAGAGAGTGTTAACAGTGCAACCCCCTCACAAAACAAACTGCCTCAAATCTCTACCTGCTCATCACTTCAACCACCTGCTCTCCTATATGCATTTGAGAAGCACAAAGACTGGACCATAACATGAGTGTGTCCAGCTCTTTTTCCTGCACCAGCGATGGTAACATTATTCATGGTAAGGGCCAACTGAGTGTTGATATGTTACAATGTCCCCTCTAGCCCAGAGCTCTGTGCTGGGATGTTGCTAATGAAGTGTCATAAACCTTAGAGATTGTGCTGTCAGTCCAGATGGTTCAGACTCATCGCTAGACACAAGAGGAATATATTAAATGTGCAGGACAGAATCTTCAGAATCATGTTACCTGACATTACTATATCTGGAATTGCAAATCAGGCTGAAGACTTCCTTCCTCGTTCCTTGTTTTTAGTGTTTATATCCTCTGAAAGTAAGTATTTGTACTCCTGAAGGGGAAAGGTGTTAATGTTAGAGAATGAAAACTTCCCATTTTGGGCGCCTACTATCAGTGACATGCATTCCCAGACCAGGCATGGCACAGTTGAAGACAGGATAAAGTTCCCCTTACCGTGTCCTTGGGAATAGATCTCAGCCCCAAACTCAGGACAGCACCTCGTGCTGGACAGCTCAGACCTTTCTTCCCATTTCCCACACCAAAGGGCTGGTTTTAGCTTCTGGAGATCACTGACGATCGGCTGGTGCGGCCAATTTGCTATTTCCTGCCATGGTTAATCGTTAAAATCAGCCTTCAATTATCTTGTGGCCTTTCTGAGCAAGGTTACAAATTAGCAGATAATTAGGGAAGTTTTATCCTGTGTGTTTATGTTACCCAACCTCATAATAAATAGGACTCTAACAGCCTGCAATGAGGGGGAAACCTATCGCATCCATCTGAACCTCTTATTTCTGAAGGCTGGGTTGAACTGTCAGGTGAGTAACCTGCTCCCAGGCATTGGTTCTGCAGTTGAGTGGATTTTACACATTTCCTACTGCCTTCTGACTTTTACCTCCTGCTTGATAAGGCAGCTGTTTCCAGGTTTGATTGGTTTTATGTGCTGGGGATAAGGTTATTTTTAATGGTCCAAGACTTTAGTTCTTGCCTTGCCATGGTCATTCCTGATTTTGACTGACTTAGGTAGCTTAATTCACCTTGGTAATTTAAATCATCTTGAATACATCAGGGGGAATATAAATAACTCAGTGATAACTGAATTTCACAATTGCTAAATACTGCAACATTTGCTGTTCACTAATGTTAAACTTGGTGTACCAGTCCAAAGTCAGGGTCTGATCTAACTTAGGGATGAAGCAGAGCAAGATTCTCCGGAGGATTTGGTTGCACTCCACTTTGATTACCGGTCTTAAAACAGTGAGGTCAAATCTGATCAACAAAGTGCTTGGGAGTGCATTGTACATTCTGGCACCTTTTCAGTATACCTTCCCTCAGATTACATGTTTTGACAGTATTGTGTTTGTTTTTATTTTTACAGAAAAATTCTTTAGTTATTACAAGTCATACACTGCCTTTGTTCCAGCAAACAATTCTCACTGTCCTTTTTTAAAATTCATTCATGGGATGTGGGCTTCGCTGACTGGGCCAGCATTTATTGCCCATCCCTAGTTGCCCTTGAGAAGGTGGTGGTGAGCTGCCTTCTTGAACCGCTGCAGTCCATGTGGTGTAGGTACACCCACAGTGCTGTTAGGAAGGGGTTTCCAGGACTTTGACCCAGTGACAGTGAAGGAACGGTGATATAGTTCCAAGTCAGGATGGTGAGTGACTTGGAGGGGAACTTCTAGGTGCTGGTGTTCCCATCTATCTGCTGCCCTTGTCCTTCTAGATGGTAGTGGTTGTGGGTTTGGAAGGTGCTGTCGAAGGAGCTCTGGTGAATTCCTGCAGTGCATCTTGTAGATGGTACACACTGCTGCTACTGTGCGTTGGTGGTAGAGGGAGTGAACGTTTGTGGATGGGGTGCCAATCAAGTGGGTTGCTTTGTCCTGGATGGTGTCCAGCTTCTCCAGTGTTGTGGGAGCTGCACTCATCCAGGCAAGTGGGGAGTATTCCATCACATTCTTAACTTGTAGATGATGGACAGGTTTTGGGGAGTCAGGAGGTGAGTTACTCTCCGCAGGATTCCCAGCCTCTGACCTGCTCCTGTAGCCACAGTATTTATATGGCTGGTCCAGTTCAGTTTCTGGTCAGTGATAACGCCCAGAATGTTGATAGTGGGGGATTCAGTGATGGTAATGCCATTAAACATCAATTAAAATTAAATTATCTGTTGTTGGAGATGGCCATTGCCTGGCACTTGTGTGGTGTGAATGTTACTTGCCATTTGTCAGCCCAAGCCTGGATATTGTCCAGGTCTTGTTGCATTTGGACATGGGCTGCTTCAGCATCTGAGGAGACGCAAATGGTGCTGAACATTGTGCAATCATCAGTGAACATCCCCACTTCTGACCTTATGATGGAAGGAAGGTCATTGATGAAGCAGCTGAAGATGGTTGGGCCTATGAAATTACCCTGAGGAACTCCTGTGGTGATGTCCTGGAGCTGAGATGACTGACCTCCAACAACCACAACTTTCCTTCAGCACTAGCTAGGTATGACTTCAACCAGTGGAGAGTATTCCCCCTGATTCCCATTGACTCCAGTTTTGCTAGGGCTCCTTGATGCCACACTAGGTCAGATGCTGCCTTGATGTCCAGGACAGTCACTCTCACCTCACCTAAGGAGTTCAGCTCTTTTGTCCATGTTTGAACCAATGTTAAAATGAGGTCAGGAGCTGAGTGGCCTGAAGAAACCCAAACTGGGCTAAGCAAGTGCCACTTGATAGCACTGTTGAGAAACCCTTCCATTACTTTACCGATGATTAAGAGTAGACTGATGGGGCGGTAATTGGGCGAGTTGGAATTGTCCTGCTTTTTGTGTACAGGACATACCTGGGTAATCTTCCACATAGCCGGGTAGATGCCAGTGTTGTTGCTGTACTGGAACAGCTTGGCTAGGGGTGTGGCAAGTTCTGGAGCACAAGTCATCAGTACTATTGCCGGAATATTGTCAGGGCCCATAGCCTTTGCAGTATCCAGTGCCTTCAGATGTTTCTTGATAAAATATAGAGTGAATCGAATTGGCTGAAGTCTGGCATCTGTGATGCTGGAGACTTCCGGAGGAGACCAAGATTGATAGTTCTGGCTGAAGATTGTAGCAAATGCTTCAGCGTTTTGCACTGCTATCCTGGGCTCCCCCATCATTGAGGATAGGAATATTTGAGGAGCTTCCTCCTCCACTGAGTTGTTTAATTGTCCACCACCATTCCCAACTGGATGTGGCAGGACTGCAGAGCTTAGACCTGATCCGTTGGTTGTGGGATTTCTTAGCTCTGTCTATTACTTGCTGCTTATGCTGTTTGGCACGTGAGTAATCCTGTGTTATAGCTTCACCAGGTTGACACCTCATTATTAGGTATGCCTGGTGCTGCTCCTGGTATGCCCTCCTGCACTCTTCATCGAACCAGGGTTGATCCTCTGGTTTGATGGTAATGGTAGAGTGGGGGGTGTGCTGGGCCATGAGGTTACAGATTATGTTCGAGTACAATTCTGCTGCTGCTGATGATCCACAGTGTCTCATGGATGCCCAGTGTTGAGTTGCTAGATCTGTTCGAAATCTATCCCATTTAGCACACAACATGAAGGAGGGTATCCTCAATATGAAGGTGAATCTTCATCTCCGCAACAACTGTTTGGTGGTCACTCCTGCCAATGCTGTCATGGACAGATGCATCTGTGACAGGCAGGATGAGGTCAGATATGTTTTATCCTCTTGTTGACTTCCTCACCACCTGCTGCAGACATAGTTTAGCCGCTCAGTCAGTATTGGTGCTACCGAGCTACTCTTGGTGAAGGACATCGGAGTCCCCCACCCAGAGTACATTCTGAGCCTGCCACCCTCAGTGTTTCCTCCAAGTAATGTTTAACATGGATGAGCGCTGGTTCATCAGCTGAGGGAGGGCAGTACGTGGTAATCAGCAGGACGTTTCCTTGCTGATGTTTCACCTGATGCCATGAGACTTCATGGGGTCCGGAGATGACGTTGAGGATTCCCAGGGCAACTCCCTCTCAACTGTATCCCACTGTGCCTCCCCCTCTGCTGGGTCTGTCCTGTCGGTGGGTCAGGACATACCCAGGGATGGTGATGGTGGTGTCTGGGACATTATCTGTCAGGTGTGATTCTGTGAGGATGACTTGGTCAGGCTGTGAGACAGCTCTCCCAATTTTGGCACGAGCCAACTGAGTTGTTTGCTCGGCCATTTCAGTGTCAACCACATTGCTGTGGGTCTGGAGTCACGTAGGTCAGACCAGGTAAGGACAGCAGGTTTCCTTCCCTAAAGGGCATTGGTGAACCAGATGGGCTTTTACAACAATTGGTAATGGTTTCATCTGACATGGTCATCATCATCACCAGATTTTTATCTATCTGCCATGGTAGGATTTGAATCAGGTCCCCAAAATATTACCCTGCGTCACTCATTCAGTAACGATACCACTATGCTATTACCTCCCTCCTTAGGATGAACTTAGGATAAACATTTTATAGCCCTGCCTTCCTTTAAGTTAGACTGATGGCATATTATTTTTTGTTAACTGAATAACTTCTATAGACTAGTATGAACATATTTAAACAATACTTCACTTCAGGTGTAAGGGCTTGGGAGGGAATCCTGTTACTGAATCTTATATCCATCGACACTCAGAGCTCTCTACTCTCTTTCACTCCCTCATTCCCTTCCCACTCACCCCTGGAGAAAAATCTCCTGCCAGAATTGTCCAGTCTCATTGGGAGTGGGCGTGCTTGGCAGCGAGGGTGGACAATCTGGCAAGAAGGCCAAAAACCAGTTTTACACCATCGTGAAACTGGATTGTGATGGTCCCCTCTGCCTGTCAATGGGATGCTGTGTTTCCCACTGTCCAACGTCGGGAAGGCATCATTGTAGTTGCAAGCCAGAATCATCCTCCCCACGTCAAGTTTACCTCCCACATCGACATGACTTCAGAATGGTAAGCTTCATGACGGCCTTTAAAAGGTGTGCACCTGGCGAGCTGAACTTGGAGGGGAACTCGGAGGTGAGTAGGTGAGTGCACATAACCTTACACAGCGCTCGTGAGTATCGCCCGTAGGACATCGAGGAAGAGGCACCACATATTCCGGGGCCGGGGGGGTGGGTGAACAGGCAAGTTGCTTTTTCCTATCTGGGTTTCAGTGCCGGCCATGGGTGGGGCTGATGGGGGGTGGTGGGGGTGCAAGGAAGCACAGACTGAGGGAAGTAGAGAAGCACAGGGGGCTTTGGGTGAGGGAGGTGGCCAGGCACTTGGAAACGTTTGTCCAAAGTGAGCATTCTTCCACAGCTGAGACTGTTCAGCAGCTGCTCCATTAACCCGCTGGGAGCTGGGCCTCTGAAGCTTTTCTGCCCACGCAGGCATTGCAAAAGCACGAAGGTGCCACCAAGTGCTCGTGGGACGAATCTGCCTTCCGTTCATTCACTTCACACAACACTCCCAAGCTCTAAACTTCATTGATTTTGATTTCCTTGTTGACGCTATCATTCTGCAGCTGGTGAATTGCTTAGCAACTCCCTCACCTCCATTTTAATGGCCCCATTCCTAGTAAATCCTTTACCATCTTCTTCCTTTATCTTTGTCTCTAGTTTGGCCCCCATATTCGTTTCCTAAATTTCAAGTATATAAACTTGAGCATACTTGGTGCACCACTGGTTTGGAAATTCAATACCAGATCTAGCTTGACCACATCAAGCTCTGCTGGACTTGGTTTTCCTCTGAAAAAAACTGTCTACTCCTCTCAGACCATCTTGGAGGGCAGTTATTCACTGGAGGCTCCTTTGTCCCCATTAATACCTCCATCGTAAGGGATGTTCTTTATTTCATGGCCCCTCCCACCTTCACCTCCAAAGAGTAGTTTAAGGAACTCATGGATTTATGCATCGTTGCATCAAAAACCATCTGTTCAGCTGCCTCTTCTGTTTCTCCCTTTTTCCCTTCCACATCAGGAGCTGGAATTTTCCAGTCCTCTTGGGGTAGACTGGGAGGCAGGGAGGCCTGTAAATTCATGAGGAAAGGCCTGATACCTTCCTGCTGCCTGTAAAGTCGTGAAAAAAGGCAAGGCTTGAGTGCCTGTTACCTTCTTGCTGCCAAGGCATTTTGCCAGTGGCAGGGAAGGTGCAGGATGGACCTCCCACCCACAGGGGGCTCTTCCTGCTGCAATAGCATTTTGGGCCCTGCATCCTTTGGGAAGACCACCTGGTGAACTCTGTTGGCCTCCTGCTAGGCCAGATGAGGGCCCTACTAATCTGTAGCCCAGGGAGGCTTCGACCCCACAGCCACACCTGCCCGTCCCCATTGCTTTCACCAATCCCCCTCAATGCAGACTGCCTGACAGGCCCTGATGACCCCTGACCCCAATCATCTTGTCTGAGGGCAGTGCCCAGGCTGCTCCTCCAGGGTGGGTGCAGTCTCAACACTGGCCACCGCTCCCAGTGGTGCTGCCGAGACAGCTGTGCTGCTGGCGCTCTGATTGGCCGATGGCTCTTGAAGGCGGGCACTGTCCCTTAAAGGGATCGGCAGTGGATGGGCCCAAAATGTGGCTGGGTTTCCCCAAACATCTGAGGCAGTGTTACCCTTAGTTTTACCCTGAGCTTTACCCTGAGTTTTACCCCCAGTGTTACCCCCAGCTTCACCCACAGTGTTAGCCCCAGTTTTTGGCCCATTGTCAGGGTCTCCTTCATCCTGACAAAACCTTTCCTCGCTCAACCTCATTTCCATTAATTCCTCACCATCCAAACTGCTTTACTGGTTGATTGGTTCTGAAAAATGATCCCTCTGTTCAGGCACTGAATCATTTTCTCTCAAGATGGCAATCCTCATATTCTGCATCAAAAACGCCCTCTTGCCTCCATCCTCCTTGCTAACCCGTGTCACTTCTCTTTGCTCTCCGGAGGCTTTGAACATTTTATTGGCTCTCAGCTCCATTCCCATCTCACAAATGCGTCTGGAGTTGAAGGCAAATTAGAAATTAGATAAAAATAATAGGTAACCATGCTGAGAAGATAGTGGACTTCTGTAATGTTGGGCTGGATTTTACAAGGGGGGGTCACACTGCTTACTCTCCCAGAAGAAAATTCAGTTTCAAACTGACCGATTTAACTTGGACCGTCCCATAGCAATAACACACTGCCGGCAGCCAAAACAAGCCGATGGTCAAGTCCAGGCATTGAGAGCTGTCTGCCAATCTGACTGGCTGGCAGCCCTAGCTCCAGAGCGGAGGAGTGGGTGCTGCTGGGACTGTAAGGAGGGCCACAGGGATCGAAGGTGGACACCACACGCAGGCTTTTGGGCAGGGTGCTGGGGGAAACGTTTTTGGAGGCCAAGGTGGGGAGGCACAAAGGGGCTATCATCTTGTGGGGAGGTGGCTTCAATCCACACAGGGCACCCCCTGAATGATATAACCCCCTCCTTTCTTCCCACCTTTTCAACAAAGTTGTTTTAAAAAAACAGCCACCTCACTGTCGCCCACCTGGCATTGTAGCAATGGAGGTGGATTGAGGGAGCTAATTGGGCTATAATTGGCCTATAATTAAGGGTCGAAATAGGCTAAGGGTGGGCAGGCTTGCCTTACCCACCCCCTGTATTATGGGGACTGGGTCAGCGTAGGCAGGAAGGTGGTGAGGTCACGACTTGACATAGTTCACATGCCCCCCCCCTCCCCCCCCCTCCTCCTCCCCCCCATGGAAAACATGCCCGTGCATTGTGGATCACTTCTAGAAAGTCCCTCCTTTGTGAAGACAAAGTCAAAACATTTGTGTAGTTCTCCTCAAATTTATACTTCTTGGATGTGAGAGCAGGTTATTTTCTTGTAGCCTGTGAGGAACACTGTAAAGGTTGAATATTGTTTTCTGTTTGGTTGGATGCATGTATTAGATTATCTGCTTAAGTTCAAGATGCTTGAATTCCCTCGCAGCCTGACTGTTAAAACATTTTTTACTGTGGAAGGCATATTGAAAATTAATCCTCATCATCATTTCAGAACAACATGAGTTGCAAACTTTTCAAAAGAGTTCTCTTTTTATCAGGGATCCAATTAGATCGAGCTTTGAGAAAACATACTATTCATAAAATGCTGCTCATCTCATTTGGACGATAATGTCATTTACGCTCATTTATTTGCTGCATGCACATTGACACAAAGGCATATGTTTACAAAATTATGAGGGGAATAGATAGAGTGGACAGGATAAAATTGTTTCCCTTGGTGGAGAATTCTCGAACCAGGGGACGTTGATTCAATATAAGTGGCAGAAGGTGTGGGGGGGACATGAGGAAGAGTTTTTTTACACAGAGGGTAGTGGGTGTCTGGAATTCGCTGCCCAAGTTGGTGGTAGAGGCAGAAACTTTAAACTCTTTTAAAAAGTACCTCGATCTGCACCTTAAGTGCTGTAAGCTGCAGGGCTATGGGCCGGGTGCAGGAAGTTGGGATTAGAAAGGGCACCTGGGTGTCCTCGGGCTGGCATGGACAAGATGGGCTGAATGGCTGACACCCTCTGTCCTTCTGTGCTGTAACTTTTCTCTGGGTCTATGGTTCTATGGTTATTAGAATTCTAGGGATTTATGAGAGGCAAGACCATTCTTGGTGCCTGATATTTATCTCATGAAAAAAGGTTGAGCAGGTTGGGCCTGAACACTTTGGAGTTTAGAAGAACGAGAGGTAATCTTATTGACACATAAGATCCTGAGGGGACTTGAGGGGACAGGAGGATGTCTCTTCTCTTGTTGGGGAGACTAAAACTAGGGGACACAGTTTAAAAATAAGAGGCCTCCATTTTAAGAAGGAGATGAAAAGAGTTTGTTTTCTCTAAGGGTCGTCGGTGTGTGGAATTCTCTTCCCCCGAGAGCAGTGGAGGCTGGGTCTTTCAATTTATTCAAGGCTGAGTTAGACATATTTTTTGACTGACAAGGAGGTCAAGGGTTACAGGGGGCAGACAGGAAATTGGAACTGAGACCACAACCAGATCAGCCATGACCTTATTGAATGGCGAAGCAAACTCAAAGGGCCTGCTCCAAAGTCCGATGTTCATTGACAGAAATTTGTTGTTTTGCGCTGAATTTTATTGGAAGGGATACAATCCCAACTTTGGGGACTGAATTGTGTCATGTGGTTGGGCGATTGGATGTGATACAGGATTTAATGGCTGGCAGGCAGTCAATAGTAGCTGGTGGGCAGGAGAAAGGGGCAGCCAGTAGTAGTTGGCAAGTGGGGAGATGTCCCAGCCACGAATGGCAGCGGGTGTCATATTCAAGGGACAGCAGCATCACAGGAACTGATAAATAAGGTCGGCTGCAGCTCGAGGAAGGGTGGTCCCCAGGTTTAAAGATGCCTCCTTGGAGCTGTTTCTCTGGCAGGAAAAGGCCAGAAAGCGTCAGCAAGAAGACATGACCATGGATCACAGAGGGTGTCAGCAACGACAGGGTGAGCACGTAAACCTGGTTGCAGTTCCACAAGAAGTTCCATAAGCTGGAGCAGTGAGGGAAGGTGAGTGATATTCATGATTCCAAGCTCTTAGCCTTGCCTGCAACAGAAGACACTCACAAACAGGTTGCCGAGCAACCATTAGTAGGATCAGGCATCAACATTCACAGTGAAACACATAGTTGCCCCACAGTGTAGCCCTTGGCCCCTTAGAGTTGATCACTCGATTGGCAATGGCCACTTGCAGTAGGGCCTCCCAATGGTGCAATACTGAACTAGAAACTGGCAGAGAATAAGCAGCAGAGCTGGGGTATGAGTGACTCAATGTACATGTGTGTTTGCAGGGGAAGTGAACTCCCAATGTCAGGGAGACGAGATGAAACACAGGAGGATTGTTATTGCTCACTGCATTGGTGCTGAGGAAGCAATGGAGCTGGGAGGGGTTTCAGCACAACAGCTTGTTGCTGAGGGTGAGGCAGGTGTGGAGGTCATAGAGACTGAGTTGCTTCATGGAGGCGTCTATTGAACCTCATTACCCACGGGACACCTATAGCCAGTGATGAACACTTGGAGCTCCTGATGAAGGAGTTGGTGGGAAACCTACCACCCTAACATCACCCTGTCTCTCCCACCAGCTCAAACAGCAGCTGGGACAACAACAAGGGCAGAGCAGCCACATGAGTCCTCAAAGGAGGAACTGCCACCTGAGGAGACAGCATCCTAGCACACCCTCCACCAGTGCAGATAGGCTCTTGCCAATGGGCATTAACACGTGGTAGCACCAATCGGTGAGCAAAGCACAGACGCAAGCAAGCAACTAACAGAGTCTGTGATAGATGGGGCCACTCTCCATCAGAGGAACTGAGGAGGATGAATCCAGCAATGCTCAGCTTCAGGAATCATCAGTAAAGTAGCTGATATTGGAGCAGCAGCGTGGGATGTGTGGAGACTTGTCAGAGTTCCCAGAAGCTGTTCACACCCATGCATGGACAATGGAGGAGTCCATCCATGCCATGAGCTGTATCATGTCTCTCGAGTACGAGTGCGTGGCCTCTTCCATTGAGAGAGTGGCGACCCTCATGGAGAGACACGTCCACCCAATGGATACAGGAGCAGGTGCTCCTGCTCTAGGTGGCAGTTCCATGACTTTTTTGGTGATGCAAAGCTTCATGAAGCCACAATAACTGAGGCGGCTCTTCCACACCACGTGCCAGGACTCTCTCGACCTCAGCTACCCAGACGAGGTCTGCAAGTGTAATCTAAAACACCAGAGTGGAAAGGCAAACAGCCTGTATACACTTCAGCTGTGGGAGAACCCACAAGTATTCACATAATTACACTTGGATGCACTTGGGTCTGACTGGGAGACAGTTTATTGTTGAATGTCAAAGAAAATTGGCTTTAAGTATCAGATAAAGGATCATGTTTTGCTTCAGATACTGTTTCATGCAATCATTTCTACATTATTGGATCCACCAGCTGGTGAATTCTTGAGAAGGAGGTCATGAAAAGGTCAGCATGAGGGCATTGTTGAAAGGAAAGGCCAAAGACTACCTGAGGGAGAAGACTGAATTGTTTACATGGCAATTTTTAGGTTAATTTCAGGAGAAACGTGACAATACAAGTGATTTGCACATCGCCCTGACACACAACGCCCATTGACAGTGACGCCTTGGGTGCATTGCCATTAGCCACCTGACCTTGAGCCCCATCCAAATCCACATCGGAGGAGGAGGGGGCAATGTACTCAAGGAGATCCTCACTCTCCAAGCCTCTCCTCTCTGAAGTGCCTTGGTGATGTAAAATGCAGCGCTCCCCCAGATCTACCCAGGCAGCTGAACATCATTTTCAAAAAGGCCTATTGCCCTCAAAATTGCTTGGCAGGTGAGCTCTGCCTTTATGGTGCAACTCCACCAATGTGGAAGGAGCCATGTCTTCAGTGTGTATCTCTTGTCATCCAGTATCCATCCACAAAGGCATTTGGGTGGCCAGATACGTTGAGGCGCCTGAGACTATCTCAGAACGAGTTGAGTTGTGACAGCTTCCCGGAGCCATGTACACCCCCACAGGATCTATTTGTGATGGCTGCAAACTAGCTGTTCATTCAAACCCTCCTTGTTGACAAAGGCTCTGGCCCGTCTGTGGAAGCCTTGATGGCCACATGTATGCGGTCAATTACCCCCAGCACCCAAGGGAATCCAGCAATGGCTCCAAATCTTATTGCCCTCTTTGCTTGACTGGCCTGATCTGTGTGAAGCCATTTCTATTGGCCGGTCCTTTGGTACAAGGTGTCTTGATGAAGTGATGGGCCATGACTGGAAGTTCACAGATGTCTCCAGAGGATCCCTGAACTGATCCTTAGATGTAAACGTTGAGGGTAACGGTGACTCTGACCGTCACAGACATGAGTGCCACCACATCCTAGGAGCCTCAAATCCCCCTCCAGCTTTACATAGAGCTCTGACACCACATGACTGGACAGCCAGAATCTTTGTAGACACTGATAACTGACATCTTCATGTAGCAGAGTTTTTGCTGTAAAACGCTTTTGATTTCGATTTGCACCTTCTGCAACCATGAACCTGCAAATCTGGCCTTCTCCACCCTTTTCTTCCACATCCCCTTTCACTCTTTAGGAGCCTGCTGCACCTCTGGCTTTTACAGCCCTGCTCCTTGGGGTTATACCTGTTCCTTGGTCTCACCCTCATTATCCTCACTTGAGGACTCAAAGTCACCCATTGATAATGGATGAGCTTACGAGTCAAAGCTTCTCAGTCCCTTAACTCTGGAAGAGTTAGAGCTTGGAGAGACCCTTCCTATAATCTGCCTCCTATGTGTCAACCTACTTGGAAATGCCACCAACTTCTCCCCCCTGTTTTTTAATGATTCTCACCTTCCCTGTGCACCACTCACCTGCCACTGAGCATTTGCTTCCTTGTAGCTGGCGAGTCACTCAAGCGACATGGGTCCTATGCAATCTCAGTAAAAACTTAAACAAAACCTCAAAGCAGCAGCCAATTTGTTTCTTAACATGTTTAATTACCTGACCGCTGTTGCAGTGGCTGCTGTTACCGCTCTTGGCCCCATCACCCAACCACCTTCAGAGAAGTTGGCCGGCACCAGAACACATTGGGGTTCCGTTCTGAAGCATTGCCCCTGCCATTTTACCAGCACCCCCACCTCTAGTACCATTGCCCCAGAGCCAGTAAACCTCTATATCAGCAAAATGTTTAGCTAGTCAAGTACTCCAGCTGCTTCTTTAATCTAACTGAAGGTGCACATTATCTCCTTTTAGAAAAACCTCTTTGTGCATTTTGTATTTCACAACCTGCATCAGTGATGTTAACTTTTGCTGCTTGTTGATATAAGCTTGTGTTAGAATCATTTACTGATTCTTTCTTGGGGTATCAGCCCATGGAAATATGATTGATTCATGTGTTACATTTCACCTGGGAATGAAAATATCACTTAAGCTTTTATTCGCCATGTTGCAGTCTGCACTATTTCCTGGATCAGCAGAATGTTGAGTATACCTTCAGATGCTAAAACAAATCTCTCTTTCAAGTTGTACTGGTAATGCCAAACCTCATCCTAACACATTTGAACCATTTCACCCATTTTTCTTACCTTGAAGAGACTGGCCTTGGAGTTGTTCTATAATTTGAAGTGGGATATAAAATGACAAGTCCACGGGCAGGACTGTATTGTTTGTTAGATAAATAAAGATTAATAAAATGCATAGGATCGATGGTAATGACTCGTTCCAACTGAAGCATGTGTAAACTGTAAGAGTTAAGTAATTCTCTTTGTACTTCCTGATCTTATCTTTAATTACCTAACAAGCACAAGGAAAAATGTGCTTCTCTTTAGAAACAATTGTTATTTGCAGAGATAAAAACAAAAAACTGCGGATGCTGGCAATCCAAACCAAAAACAGAATTACCTGGAAAAACTCAGCAGGTCTGGCAGCATCGGCAGAGAAGAAAAGAGTTGACATCTGTTCCGATGATGCTACCTTCAAAAACAGTTCCTCTGACATGTCCTCCTTCTTCCTTAACCGAGGTTTTCCACCCACGGTCGTTGACAGGGCCCTCAACCATGTCCAGCCCATCTCCCGCGCATCCGCCCTCATGCCTTCTCCCCCTCCCAGAAACATGATAGGGTCCCCCTTGTCCTCACTTATCACCCCACCAGCCTCCGCATTCAAAGGATCATCTTCCGCCATTTCCGCCAACTCCAGCATGATGCCACCACCAAACACATCTTCCCTTCACACCCCTGTCGGCATTCCGTAGGGATCATTCCCTCCGGGACACCCTGGTCCACTCCTCCATCACCCCCTACTCCCCAACCCCCACCTATGGCACCTCCCCATGCCCACACAAAAGATGCAATACCTGCCCCTTCACTTCCTCTCTCCTCACCATCCAAGGGCCCAAACACTCCTTTCAAGTGAAGCAACATTTCACTTGCATTTCCCCCAACTTAGTCTACTGCATTCGTTGCTCCCAATGTGGTCTCCTCTACATTGGAGAGACCAAACATAAACTGGATGACCGCTTTGCAGAACACCTGCGGTCTGTCCGCAAGAATGACCCAAACCTCCCTGTCGCTTGCCATTTTAACACTCCACCCTGCTCTCTTGCCCACATGTCTGTCCTTGGCTTGCTGCATTGTTACAGTGAAGCCCAACGCAAACTGGAGGAACAACACCTCATCTTCCGACTAGGCACTTTACAGCCTTCCAGACTGAATATTGATTTCAACAACTTTAGATCTTGAACTCCCTCCTCCATCTCCACCCCCTTTCTGTTTCTTCCCCCTTCCTTTTGTTTTTTCCAATAATTTATTCAAATTTTTCTTTTCCCACCTATTTCCATTATTTTTAAATCTTGTATGCCCTGCTAGTCTTTCCACCCCACCCCTACTAGAGCTGTACCTTGAGTGCCCTACCATCCATTCTTAATTAGCACATTTGTTTAGATAATATCACCACCTTCAACACCTCTGTGTTCTTTTGTCTGTGACATATTTTGATTATCTGCTCCTATCACTGCTTGCTTGTCCCTACAACCACACACCACCACCACCCCCCCGCCCTACCACCCCCCCACCCCCTTAAACCAGCTTATATTTCACCCCTCTCATTATATTCACTCCGTTCTCTGGAAGGGTCATGAGGACTCAAAACATTAACTGTTTTCTTCTCCGCCGATACTGCCAGACCTGCTGAGTTTTTCCAGGTAATTCTGTTTTCGGTTTGTTATTTGCAGAAGTGCTTGTTTCTTGCACATGAACCAATCACTGAAAGGTTTTTATTCCAGCAGGAAATTCCTAGC
This sequence comes from Carcharodon carcharias, assembly GCF_017639515.1. NCBI lineage: Eukaryota > Metazoa > Chordata > Chondrichthyes > Lamniformes > Lamnidae > Carcharodon > Carcharodon carcharias. The sequence goes on along the minus strand of NC_054486.1, from coordinate 4,358,087 downwards.
TGGTTATCTGGTGTCTGAATGAATATAGTACAGAGGCCAGAGAATCCTAAATCTTTAAGTGTCATAGAGTTGAAATTCAGACAACTTTTCTTAGTGGAAACATTAAATTTTATTTACAAGACAGCAGCAACTACACGTGTGCATCAAACTGCGTAACTAAAGAAGAACTCTCTCTGTAGAGGTTCCCTGTGCTGCTAACCCATTGGTTTACACAGATCATGTGATCTTGCAACGTGGGATTATTCTTAAAGCTACTGTATTACATTTCCCAAAACTATAATTACTACGTTCCTCCCCCTTTAACTTTTCTGTACATTTTGTATTTACAAGGATATTTATCTCATGACATTACAATATTTACACAGGTCATGAAATTATAAGTTCAGTCTTCCAGATGTTTTCCTGATCCATGTGGAACGTCGGAGCTCCACGACTTCCAATTCCTTGACAGGAACCATATTCTCTGGAACCGCATTAACATCTGATACCTCTTTAGGCACTTGCAGTTCGATGCCTTCCACTCTGACAGAGACATCGGGCATGTCTATCCTTGGTTGAGCAACTTCAAAAGGAACCACAGGTTCAGCGATAGTTACAGGTGGAACATCATTTTATTGGGTTATCTCTCTTTTTCTTAAATGATCCACGGGTGATCCAGCCCTCCACTTCCATGTGGTACGACAATGGTCCGGTGACAGAACTTCCTTTACCAGGTAACCACTTCGGTCCTCCACCAAAACTCCTAACATTTATTGCTTCTCCAACAGTAAATTGATGCTCATGACTATGCAAATCATGAGTCGCTTTTTGGTTCCCTTGACTTTTCTCCACCTTTCTATCCAAATTGGGAAGTATTAGGCTTAGTCTTGTTCAAAGACGGCGCCTCATCAGTAACTCTGCAGGTGTTGCTCCTGTCGTAATGTAGAGGGACTGTTCTGTAGTGAAACAGAGAACAAGCAAGCTTAGTCGCCAACGAATCACCTGTTAACGTTTTCATTCCCGCATTAAAAGTTTGTAGTGCCCTTTCCGCCAATCTGTTTGGTGACAGGTGATACGGTGCAGTCTTCACGTCGTTGATACCGTCGAGGTTGATAAATCGTTGGAACTCAGCGATCGTAAACGCAGTACCATTATCTGAGACGATGAACTCTGGCAATCTGTGGGTGGTGAAGCTCTAGGGTAGCACCAGACATTGGCGACTTTACCTCATAAACATCTAGTGACTTGGAATGAGCCTCTATAATCAGCAGAAACATGGTTCTAAGGAAAGTTCTTATGTGATCAGTGTGCAACCGCACCCAGGGTCTACCTGGCCACTCCCATGGGGGTAATGGGGCTGCCACTGGTAACTTCTGTAGTTGTTGACGTTGCTCACAGTGTTTTACCACCTTCTCAATATTGTTGTCCATCCCCAGCCATCAAAGATAACTTTGTGCTATCATCTTCATTCGGGAGATCTCTGGATGGGCTCTGTGTAGCTCGACAAAAAGTAGTTCCCTTCCTTGTGCAGAAACTACTCCCCATGCACCCCATAATAGGACACCATCTTGACTGCTCATCTCATGTCTTAGGTTGAAAAATGGCTTCAATTCATCAGAGACCGGTTCCTGGGATAACCATGTAACACTTGGTCTCTCACTTGAGATGGGACTGGATCACGATTTGTCCAGTTAATCCAGATAAGTCTGCCTGGCACAGGCTGATGAGGAATCTAGAAAATTCATCACTAATACGAGCTCCTGTGGGATTGGAACATGTTCATCATTCTCTTGCAAAGGCAACTTAGGGCTTCGGCATTTGCTATATGAATCCCTGCGGCAGAACCCGCTCGCTGACGCGTAAAATGATGCGGAATGATGTCAGGCAGAATTCCTGACCTCACCTTGCACCATTTCAATTTTCAGGTCAGCGGGGACATAGCCGAATCAGCTGTGCATCCACTGACCTGTCAGCGGCCAATTGAGTCCATTTAAAAACTAATTGAAGTACTTAAAGAACCTGTCCGTCCAACTTTAAGGTTGGCAGGAAGGCCAGGAGCACTGGTGGGCTTCAGGAAAAGCATCAAACCCCATCCACGGGTGGGATGAGGTTTCACGTAGGTTTTTAAAAATTTAATAAAAGTTTGATTAAAAGTGATGGACATGTCAGGGAAATTTTATTTTTCTAGACTTCATATTTTTGAATTTGGTTCTGATCTCCCTGAGGCAGCATTTAGTACAAAAGGCACACTCTTGGCTCAGGAAATTCCCCTCCGCCCCCTGCACAGGGAGCGCATAGCCTTAATTGGCCCACCCACTTAAAGTGGCGTGTAAAATGTCCCGATTGGGAGCGCTGATCGAAGATGCGCCCGCTCCTGAACTCCCCCCCACCCCCCCCGAAAGGGGAGAAAATCCTTCCCCTGCTCTATGTGCAAAGGTGTATTTGTATGCCGCCAAAATTATGCCCATCTTTTTATTCTTGCAGATGCGATGGGAGGTAAAGCCTTTTCCTCGCTAAACAGACCCAAAAGTGGTTTGTGGTCTGCTACTATCATGCAATGTTGCCCGTGCATGTATTGGTGGAATTTTTTTCAGACCAAAAATAATTGATAGGCCTTCCTTTTTGATCTGAGAATACCCTTTTACTGTTGTAGTAAGTGTTCTGGATACACAGCCTACTGGCCTCTCTCTGCCTTTGTCCATTTTGTGAGATAGTATCACTCCCATTCCATAGGGGGATGCATTGCAGGTTAGCACCAATTCCTTTATCTGGTCATAATACACTAACACATTGGAAGAGTGTAAGAGCTGTTTTACTTTCATGAAGGTTTCTTTTTGTGGTACCTCCCAAACCCAACGCTGGTTTTTTCTTAGGCGTGAATGTAGAGGGGCTAGAACTGTGGATACATTTGGTAGAGATCGCCCAGAATCATTTAGCATTCCTAAAAATGATTTAATTTCAGAGGTGTTCTTGGGTACAGGTGCCTCTCTTATTGATTTAATCTTCTGTTCAACAGGATGTAAACCTTGGGCATTTACCCAATAAATGAATTCATTTGCTTGAAAATTTGCATTTTTCCTTCTTCAGGTGCACTCGTGCTTTGAAAAATCATTTCTGGACTTCCTCTAGGTTAGTCAAGTGCTCCTTGTCAGTGAATCCAGTTATCGGTACATCATCCAGGGGGACCACAAGCTCTCCATCATCCTCTGAAAAACAGCAAAGGCTGAGGAAAGACTGAAAGGCAGGCGTGTATACTGGTATAACCCTTTGTGGTATTTATGGTGATGAGTTCCCGCGAGGTGTCATCCAGCTCCAGTTGCTGATATGCGTGAATCACATCAAGCTTTGTATACGTTGACCCTCCTGCGAGTTTGGCATTGAGGTCTTCAATCTTGGGAACAGGGTACCTGTCCAGTTTGGCTGCTTTGTTGACTGTTAGTTTATAGTCCCCACAGACTCGGATGGTCTGGCCTGGTCTAAGAACCAGGGACTACAGGTGCTGCCCACTCTGAGAACTGAACCGCTTTTATGACACCCAGCCTCTCTAGCCAGTTCAGCTCAGCGTCAACCTCTCTCAGGCCATATTGTACCGGTCTCGCTTTCAAGAAGCGAGGAGTTGCTTCCGGGTCCACGTGAATCTTGCCCTGTAGGTCTTGGATTTTTCCCAGTTCATCCTTGAAGACAGTGTCATTTTTTTTAGCAGCTCTGTTAGTCCACCTGCTCACAACTGGAAGATTTCGGACCAGTTTAATTTAATCTCCTTCAACCAATCATGCCCTAGAAGGCTTGGCTCTTCACCTTCCACCACCATCACTGGTAGCTGTGCCAATTGGTGTCTATAATGAACAGTTGCTCTGGTGATACCTTTTACCTGCATTTCCTCCCCTGTGTATGTTTTTGGCTTGGCAGATGTTTTTTTTATACCAAATTTAATTGTTGATCACCTTTATCTAAATATCTGAAAGTGTGTTCTCCTATTACTGTGGTAGAAGCACCAGTGTCTACTTTCATTTTTAAGGGTTTTCCATTCACCTGCACTGTGACAAATATTGGCTCAGTCTTCCCAAATTTCATGTTGAATAATGAATACATGTCAGAAGGTGAAGTCTTCTAGCGATTGGCAATTTAAAAAGTAGAATGTTATTTTTGTCACAGAAGTGGATTTAACCAGGCTCACAAAGCGAGATTTACACAGGCCTCCAAGTAACAAACAAGTCCAATGACATCTATAGCGTAGACGAGCCAGAAACAACCAATGTTTAAAAATTCATTCATGGGATGTGGGCATCAATGACTAGGTCAGCATTTATTGCCCATCCCTAATTGCCCTTGTTCAGAAGGCATTTTTTAAGAGTCAACCACATTATTGTGGGTCTGGAGTCACATGCAGGCCAGACCAGGTAAGGACAGCAGATTTCCTTCCCACAACAATGAGCCCCTTTGGGTTCGCCAAAGGATAGTTTGCTGAGAGTGGCCTTTTTCCAGGTTGGAATTAAGCCTTCAAGTTGCCTTCTGGAGTGCTGGCAGGAAAGTCTTGAAAGATAGCAAATGACAAAGAAAATATAGCTGTGTGTAAGCTGGAAGATACCATGAGGGCATGGTGTGCACTTGGAGTCAATCTGATGCAGGAAATCCCCTGTGGAAAATAATCTTTGGGTCAGGCACAAATTATGTGTTGAGAGCTATTCTCTTCCCAGATTCCTTTAAATGCGCTGTCGCCTTTCCCACCTTTTCCCTGGCTCTTCAGGTGGAGCAGGCCGCATTTCACCTGTTTAATGTGTTCTACCAGGAGGAATACCTTGCTGAACTCTGGGGTTCGTGCCCCGAAATGCTAAGTTGGGCAGCCTTTCCCTCACTCTTAGCCACCTTGCATAGCTATATGTCCATTTAGTCACCCCTCAAATGGGTGGTCCCTTCACTTCCCCAGAGTTTTGTGTCTCCAAATGTGGCTTTGTTTCTCGCTCTACATATGCCAGGTAATTTTCTCCTCCCTCCAGCAACCTGGACCAAAACAGACAAATGTCTGAAATTTATTTCGAAATTTGAGAAAAGCTGAATAAATAATTGTCTCAATACGTAGTCACATTTCCTTTTAGCTTGGATCTGCTTGTCAGAAATTCACCTTTGGCCTTGTCTCCCTGACAAAGACAAAATCGCACTGGCAGCTCTGCAGAATTATTCAAATGAGCTGAAGTAAAAATTTTTGGGGTACTGCTCCACATTGCCTGCCAAAAAAACGCGATGTAGAGACGTCTACAATGCTGGGGTTGGAATTTCAGCCGCTAAATTTCTAATTGTTGTGAGGGAATGTTTTACCTGTCCCGGGACATGCACCAAGTCAAATCGTAAACAGGGCAGAAGCATGGTGATGTAAGCAGAGTTCTGTCTGGCTCGAATAGCTACCGAGCTACTACAGTGTAATTACTTCCTGAAATAGTAACAGGAGGCAAATGGAGGGTCATTGTATCCTTATTGTTAATCAATGTCAGTTCTAGTTTCTTGTTTGTGCAGCAATCACTGTAATATCACGAATCTGTACTGCTTGCTTTATTGAATTGCTGCTTCACAATATTCATGTCAATGGTTCCAAAAGGCAATGTGCAAGAAAGTACAATCTGTTGTAGAAAGTAAAACAAAAGCAGTATTTGCTCAAACGTCTAAGGTCAACAACTTGACCGGTGTTCATCCTATTGAACTAAGATGAACAAATACTGAGGCTTCCTTCTGTCATGGTCGTCTCCGATGAATTGTGTTAAACGCTGGTGAAGGAAATGTCATGGGAATAGGTTAACAGTCTTCTTTCTTATAAATGATCAGAGTGAAAATTCTCAACACATTTCAGTACATCCTTAATTGGTACAAATGAGAAGCCACATTTCTGACAGAGCAACACTATCACAGTATGCGTCTGAAAGATATTGAATTAAATGTATTCTTAAACACTGTCATGATTGTCCTTATTCCTAATATTCTATTAGTCATAACTGGAAACTATGATTAGAAGAAAGAAGTTGTGTTTCTATTATCTGACGTTCTCTCAGCCCTTACAGACATTCCAAATTGCATTTTCTATTCTTCATTTGTGGACTGCCTACAGAAAGTACTGGTCGTCTTTGGAAAACAACACCTGCAGTTACATTCAAAAGCCGAGCATTTCCAAACATACTCTGAAGTGGTTGGTCATTGTTCTGAGGTGGATAAAGACGAGGCCTTTACCTGACTAACAGAAACATTCCAGCACCATCAGAGCTCTGAACACCCTCTCCATGGGTAATGAGTCCTGCGAGACATTGTAAACCCTCAGGGAAATGTGGTTGGATGTAAAAAGAGGGTTGAGGTTTTTAAATAAGTTTCCTACCCACAGATGCCATCAAGCTTTTATACTATTCATTTCATTTCTGTGGTCTTTACAAAGACTCCCAAAGCTGTGGTCACCACTTATGCAGCTATAACGCACACAATTAGGCTGAAATCTGCACTTCAATGAATTAAATGCAAACATTTTACTGAATGTCACAAAATAAACATATGTTGGTGAACATTTTAAGCATCAAAATACTGTTGGTTTACCAGACTTCACCCCCTTTTTTTAAAAAATCTGAACTAGAGGTGCAATTCTTTGATTATAATCAGTCAAACCACTGCCCACGTGTTTTAAAGTTCTATTTGAAGTAGTTTACCTTTTGTGAATGAATTGCAATTACTTTTCTTCAAGGATTTTTTAATACACATCTTATGCTTCAGAGCAGGTTTTGTCACTAAGTAAAACCTGGCTTTTAAGTTTGTCAGCAATAACAAACACAAGTCCCCTTTTTTCTCTCAGGGAAGTGATAGCCTCTTAATTCTCTAAGACTCTTGAACCTGATGATGCTGCATTCATAAGAGGAACTAAATTACCCCAGTGGTCAAATAGGAGTTTATATGTAACCAGAAACCAGAGCAATTTTTTCATCTTTGTGCTTGAAAGCCCATTCTCAAGTACAAACATTTCTACATGGGCTTCAAGCCAGATTTACACGATGCTCAACATAAGAGGTCAAATAACAACAGGGCAAGTTTTATATCTAGGGATGGATGGGGAGCAGATGATCCTTTGCCACGCATGTTGTTATTTAAGGATGGCACCAAATAATTGTACCCAGAAAATGAACATAATCAACCATGAAAAATGATACAGCCACACATGCGAGCAGAAAATGCTTTTCATCATGTGTGCATGTATATCAGTAATGTCCAGATTCCCCTTTGTTCCCTCCCTCGCATTATCAAACTTTTATACTTAATATAAAATCAGGCCTATTAGCTGAAATTTCTGGCTTTAACCCCAGTGCATCCACCTCTATATTTTTCCCTTGGTCTAATTACTCAATGATTTCAAGGAATTGTGTCCTTATTACTTAATCCTCCTTTTACCATGCACACTCCCTTAGAATATCCTTGCCTGTTCAGCTTGCTGAGTGGATGCTGAATTGCTATCCCACAGTTAATTGATCCTGAGATTTCCAGCTGAGTCCACATACCTTCTTTAGGATACCAAGTCTCCTCCAGCTGTATTATGAAGAATAGGAAGATTAAGCACAAATGGCAACCTTAAGCAGAAACTTCCTGCTCTGCTGTTTACATTAGGTCATTAATATGTCACTTCTAAAACCAATGTTGGACAAATACAGGCATCACTAGTCATGAATGAGTTAGTGGAGGCCCGCAGTTGGTGTGATATTTAAGGACTTTTGATGGTTTCAGTCTGAAAAGGCACTAACTCTATCTTCCCAAAAAAATCATGTTGGTTCACTTAAGAATTTTCTTTCCTTTGAATTAACTAATTATTCTAGATCCTATGGGTAAGGGAAATCATATTTCCTTTTTAAAAAGCCACTGTGTACTGCTTCTCCCTCACTCACTCTCTGTGGAGAGAATTTTCTCCCCCTTGGGTGGGTCATTCGAGAGTGGGCATGGGTGGGTGTGGAGCCCACCACCACCTGCAATCGGCTCCATGTCACCATTTTATGTGCGCGGGCCAATTAAGGCGTGAAACGTGGCTCCCGAGGACAGAGGGGGTGGGCAGGCAGCAGCGGGACTGCAATGACCACCGGGTCCAATGATGACCTGTCGGCCTGTTTAAATAGTGCGCAGCCAGCCTTGCAAAGGCTGTGAGACATGACAAACACCAGGGCTCCCCAGAGCGCTGCTGGTGAGCAGGCCAGGCTGGAGGGTAGGTCAGTGGGGCATGTATTGCCCAAGCCTAGTTCACCCTGAGAGGGTGGTGCTGAGATGGGTTATTAGTTTGATGAAAATATCAGGATGTCATGTTGAAAGATAGGAATTGTACAGATTTGTACAGCATGTGGTAGACTGACCCCCCACGGTACTGTTTTGGGGGCTACCTCAAGGATCTGCACCCAGGCGCAGTGCTGGAACTCCGAAACATGTCAAAGTCAGGCTGCTGACATGCTGGGAGGGGAGATGCCATCCACCCACTGTCCTTGGCGTTCCACGTGCTTGTGTGTCTTTGCCATGCAAAGTGAAACCGTGTGGGTGGCAAATGTGACGGAAGCAGCATGTGAGCAAGGATGGGGGGGGTGGGGGTCAGCCTTGGCTTCTTGGTGTGAGTGAGCGGCAGCTGCAGGGTCACGATTCACTGGAGCCCTGTAATGTCCCACTCAGGTGGGGGTAGCAGGGATGCGATGGGAATCCAGACACAGGGTGGATTAATCAATGCTCCTCTCTCCTTTTCAGGAGAAGACCACACACAACACTGCAGAGTGGATGTGGACTGGTGGAGGCCAGACCCAGTTGGCCATAATCACTAGATACGAGAAGGAGGTGATGGAGCTGGAGAGGTTCCATGCTCACAGCTCCGCCGGTGGCAGTGAGACTGGGGTGCCTGGGGGAGGTAAGAGTGCCACACACTGAGGTCACCATGTGTGTCCCAGCAGCTATTCCACTGTTGAATGTTCAGTGATTGAAGCTTCCATTGATTATGGAAGGATGAGCGTATACTGATCCAAGGGCCAGGCATGCACATTGACATTGTCTCCACTTGAACGAATCAAATGTCCTTGTTCTTCCTTTCTACATCACCAGATCAGGGCTGGGAGAAGGAGGCACAGGGCCCACCTCTCACCCCTGAGACCCCAGAACAATTAGAATCACCAGCATCACACCATCTCTGCCAAGCGGGCACCAGCGCAGATATAAGCACCTCAGTAGGAATTAGATCATCGGGTAGTGTCCCGGGGCACAGCGGTGAGGGCACTTCACACTCGCTGGAGGTGTGGGTGAAAACAGAGAGTACCCAGGGTGCCGGCAGTCAGAGAACTGCAGGGGACCAGGAACATGCTCAGTCGGTGGCTGATGGTGAGCCTCTGGAGTTGTTCCTGAGGCAGCGAACGCTGGAAGTGCAGCAGCGTGTGCAGGAGGATCTGACCGAGATACATGAGGCTATGCATGGCAGGGTCTCCGTGCTGGAGGAGTCCACGCGGAGCATCACTGGTGCAATGAGCCTCATTGCCAAGCGCCATGCGTCCTCCATGGATAGAGTGATGAGTCTCGTGGAGAGGCTTGTCCAGGAGAACAATCGGGGTCTCCTGGGGTTGGCCTCGGACCTGCAAGCCCTCACAGCGGCATTGACTACAGCTGATCAGTGACAATGTGGGAGATGGATTGGGCACCAAGTATCCCAGCTCGGTGCCCGTCCATCCACGGTGAGCAGGGAGGTCTGAAGTGACCTCACATTGGTGCAGCAGCTGCCTGTCGACTCTGCGGGCACCTCTCAGGGTGCTCCGGATGAGGGCAGCAGCTCCTCTGCCCCTCTACCAGTAACCATGGGATCTGATGAGGCTCCGATGACTGGGGAGATGCCAGCCGTGGAACTGGCCGCTCCCTTCCAGGCGGGGCCAGCACAGGCTCCACGGGCCAGAGGATGCCCACCAAGGTCATCGAGGCTAACAGGACAGCAGAGTCAGCAGGCTGTCTCTAATTGCAGTGCCAGCGAGGGGGGAGCACCTAGACATAGCACCCAGAAATGTAAACTTAAGACATCTTGGGTTGTTTTCGTTGGAGCAGAGAAGACTGAGGGGTGATCTGATCGAGGTGTACAAGATTATGAGGGGCATGGACAGGGTGGATAGGGAGCAGCTGTTCCCCTTAGTTGAAGAGTCAGTCATGAGGGGACATAAGTTCAAGGTGAGGAGCAGGAGGTTTAGGGGGGATGTGAGGAAACACTTTTTTACCCAGAGGGTGGTGAGGGTCTGGAATGCGCTGCCTGGGAGGGTGGTGGAGGGGGGTTGCCTCACATTCTTTAAAAAGTACCTGGATGAGCACTTGGCACATCATAACATTCAAGGCTATGGGCCAAGTGCTGGTAAATGGGATTAGGCAGGTAGGTCAGGTGTTTCTCATGTGTCGGTGCAGACTCAATGGGCCGAAGGGCCTCTTCTGCACTGTGTGATTCTGTGATCTGTGATCTGTGACCTTAGGCACACCACGGGTTTCTGACTGGTGGTTTTTTGTTGCCTCGCTCTGAGTTGATTATAAGTTGGTGTGATGCTGAACACCTTTGCATTCATTTTCTTTTCTGTTTTATTTTGTGAATCCATTAAACATTTCTATATGAACTTGACTCAGGATGATTCCTTACTTCTGCAGCCAGATGGGAACCCATGATGTTGTGAGTGAGCTGTTTGACATTGAGCTTTATTGACAAGGCACATAGTTAATGTTCCTAACCAGGCAGATGTTGCTCTCAGCTATCGAGTGTGGAGCCTGCAGCTCTGGCCTGTGTTAAAGGTCCATCTGTGGTGGGCTAGCTGACGGTTCATTGGATTAGAGCCTCCCAGGTGTCCATGCCTTCCTGGAGTATACCCGGGTCAGTGTCTACCCTCTCAGCATTTCCCTGTGTGTGCTCACCCTCAGACTCACTGCTGGACTCATCGTGTGCAGCTGCAGCCACTACATCCCCGTCTTCCTCGTCCACTGCGTCCCCCTTTCCAGCGCCAGATTGTGGAGAGCGCAGCATGCAACCACTGTCAGTGACACACGATCTGGGGGGTATTGGAGTGTGTCGCCTGAGTGGTCCAGGCATCGGAGGCTCATCTTGAGAAGACCGATGGTTCTCTCCACCTCAGACTTTGTGGAGCCGTGGCTCCTATTGTGCCGCTGCTCAGCTTCTGTTCTTGGATGGTGGAGAGGCATCATAAGCCACCTTCTGAGGGGATAGCCCTTGTCACCTAGCAGCCATCCACCCAGCCGGGCTGGAGCACTGAAGAACCCCGGCACCTGGGAGTGTCTGAGGATGTAGGGGTCGTGGGAGCTGCCTGGGTACCTTGCACAGACTTGTAGAATCAGCATCCTGTGGTCACACACTCTGCACATTCATGGAGTGGAAGCCCTTCCTGTTGACGAAGGCACCGGGCTCACCTGCTGGTGCCTTGATGGCCACATGTGTACAGTCTATAGCACCCTCGACACGGGGGAAGCCAGCAATGGCCACGAAGCCTCTGGCTCACTGTGTCTGACTTGCCTGGTCCCAGCGGAAGTGGATGAAGGTCAATGCCCGTCTGAACAGAGCGTCTGTAACCTGCTTGACACAAGTGTGGACAGCTGATTGGGAGACACTGCAAAGATCACCCACCGAGCCCTGGAAAGAGCCAGGGATAGACATTGAGGGCAGCTGTGACCTTCAGAGCCACTGGCATGGGGTGTCCACCCACACGGTTAGGGGAGATCTCAGGGCCAATTATCTGGCAGATGGAGGTGACTGTGTCCCTTAAGAGACGGAGCCTCCTTCGGGACTGCACCTCAGACATATTGAGGTAGCTGCTTCACCGCCTGTAGACCCTGGCAGCAGGATAAGGGCATCTTCTGCGGCCCCTTCCACCTTGGACTTCCTGTTGGCCCTGCGCCCCTTGTGCCTGCACCTGTCCTCCCAAAGGTGGCTCCCCTGGAGGCTGAATATGGACTCCTGGCCTCCTCCCACTTTTGGCCCTCCCTTCCTCCTCAGTGGAGGTGCCTCCAGTGGAGTGTTCACCTCCCATTCCCAGGCTGAGGGAAGGCCTCCTGAAACCAACAAGGCCCCAGAAATGATGTTAACTCCAGAGTCCTGAGCTGAAGCCTGTTACTCCTGTCCAAGCAGCTGTGACGAGTTTTGAAGTATTCCTGCTCACACAGGCAAGTAGCAGCAAGTTAAATGTCTGCCAAGGAACACTCGCGACCCCACTCACCCCTCTTATCCCACCCGTGGATGAGGTTTATAAAAATGGTGCCTACCCACCTGCCCGTTGTGTCTGTGCGAGGACGTGAAGATCACACAGGCCCCAAAACATTGGCGTCAAATACTGGCTCAAGGGCCTTAAGTGGCCCGTTAATTAATGGCGGGCGCGCATCAGAGATCATCGCCTGCCCGCCCACCGAAATATCGCAAAATGTCGGGATGCCCACCCGATGTCACCGTGCATCATTTTACACATCGGTGGGCGGGGCCTGCTCCCTCACACGGACGAGACAATTCTGCTTATTTTAACAGTGACTGCGTAATCCTGACATTAGTTTTGTCGACAGCAGAGTATATTTATCTTGGGCAGAAAATAAAAGACTCTGCTCAGGATTTCCTGATAAAAACACTTCTAGTGGTTGCAGTTCCATCACTCGCAATAGCAGAGAATTACCCCTTAAATTTATTTCCAAATTACAATCTAGCTTCTTAGCTGTGTCGCAATCATTTTCGTGCACCATTAATATCTGCCAAATGCAAAAGCTAACCCGCAGTGACGAATTTTCTGGAGGCGTATCCGAAGCAAGGGATTGGATTTTTTCAAAGAGGTTTGTTGTGCGCCATGATTCCAGAATGATTGGCCCACAGAAGGGGACTGTTTTGGTGCTCTACTGTAGGTGAGGGGATACAGATTGCGAGGAGCGCGAGCAAGTCAGAGAAGCGTCCTTTCCTACACCAAATAATTTGCTGACAGTGAGCTCAAATAGGACATTGAGAATGTATCAAGATTCTTCCAATCAGGAGGCTGTGGATATGGGGCAGAATTTTCCCCCCGTCACGGGGGAAGTTCAGGAGCAGGCGGGTGTGGGCACACCTCCGACTGGAGCCCCCGATCGGGGGCGCGCCGCCATTTTACTTGGACGGGCAATTAAGACCCACCCAGCTTGATGTCCACCAGGAAGCGCTATGCAGCCCCTGTGCAGGCAGGCTGGGGGCCATTCCCTCAGCCGGGAGTGCGCTTATTCACGCTTTTGCACATGCGCACGATAGAGCGCACTCATCGCCCTGAGGCTAAGTCCCGCCTCAGGGAGATCAGCTCCAAATTCAAAAATGTTAAAAAATAGCAAAATAAAATTTCCCTGACATGTCCCTTCACGTGACACTGTCACATGAGCTGGGACAAGTCCATCGCTTTTCGTTAAACTTTTATTAAATTTTTAAAGACCCACATGAAACCTCATCCCGCGCATGGATCAGTTTTGATGCTTTCTCTGAAGCCCGCCAGGGCTCCCAGCCTGTTCACCAAACTTAAGGTTGGACGGACATGTCCTTTAACTGCTGCAATTACTTTGTAAATGGTCTCAATTGGCTGCTGACAGGTCGGCGGGCACACAGCTGATTCGGCTACTCCCCCGCCGACCTGAAAATGGAAACGATGCGGGGTTACTCCCGACATCATCCAGCATCATTTTACTGGTCACGAGCAGGCCCCACCCCCCCAGCTTACCGACTGGGAAATCCTGGCCATGGAAACAAAAAGAAAAATGGAAACATAAATTGGAGAAATTTATACAGCAAAAAAAAATTTAAACAATGTGCTGAGAAAGCCAAGTGTCCAAGTCATAATAATGCCATCAGAGATTCTTCGAGCTGAATCTTGAGACAGTGGCGAAGATAAAGTTTGATTCTATCTGACCTCATCTCTACTGGCGGTAAAACCTTATCAAGAAGACAAGAAACAGGAGCAGGAGTAGACCACAGAGCTCATCAAACCTGCTCCGCCATTCAATATGGTCATGGCTCACCTCAAGTTTCAACTCCATTTTCCCATCTACTCCCCTTACCCCTTGATCCCCTGAGAGATCAAAAATCTGTCTATCCCAGACTTAAGTGTATTTAACGATGGAGCATCCACAACCCTTGGGGTAGAGAATTGAAATGGAAGGTTGGTAGGTTGGCAGTATTGTAGCCTGTGGAGCAGTGGGGCTTGATCTACTGTCTACAGGAGGAGAAACCGACCGATCAGGAAAGAATCAAATTACCAATAAAGGAAGTAGCAACTCTTGCTGTCATTGATAGGGAAACCGTATCCTAGCAACCAGAGCAAATAACTTCCAAACAATACTAAGAGCACCATGAGCTGGAAAAAGGCATTGCTAGATGGAAGTTGCTGCAAGCTCAGCTAGAAGTAGATTTCCGTAGTTCAGGAATTTACAGAACAGCATCCAGCTGGCCTGGAATGTTGGCCCAATTGATATTCTTGCACTCACAACAAGCTGACACTGATTATAAGATGATGCTTAGTTCAGGTCAGCCTCTCTTAATTTGAAAAGTGTGCACATTTTACACAGAACAAGGTGAATCCTAAAATGGATGGAATGAAAAGGTTGGTAAATATGTAGAGCAGATTACTTGCGCAGGTGAGGGAACAATAAAAACACATTCAACACATGTAAATTCTTCAATTACTTAATCCCTTAACAAAAACAAACATTTGCATTCATAGCCCCACATCAAAGACTTTATAACCTACTTGGAGTTGCCAATCAAACTGAATTGGCAGACCCTTCATTGTGATAATGCTAGGTGGTGGAATCAGTCACACAACACAAATCCTACAATGATGGCCCTCAGGCTTATGTCAACAGAGTGAAATAGCAAACCCTGAGTTAAAAAATTTAAAGGCCCAGAGATTTAAATGCCTTGACAGCTTGACAGTTCCAGTGGGTTTATCCATTTTTTATGCACATTCACGTCTAATTTTAACAATCTCAAAAGGCATTTGACCCCTCCCAAAGGTGCCCCTGAAGTGCACTCAACCTCTCCAAAGAACTCTGGTGAGGTTAGACCTTCTACTGAAAAGTGTAAAGCCCACATGTTGTGGTTTGGACATCCTACCAATGAAAATTGGATCTGTTTGAAGGCAGCTGTACTCTTACATGTGCAGTTGCCTCCATGAACCATGGATATGAAAACTACAGCGCCACCCCCCCCCCACCGCCCCCCCCACCGCCCCCCCCCCCCCCCCCCCCCCCATTCCCCCACAGTGAAACTGGTGGACCTCGGGTTTGGGGGCAGCACTCGGGAATTGGGGCAATGGCGCCATTTTAGTTAAGCCACAGACTTACTGGGGAGTTGGCGTAGAAGGTGTAAAGACGAAGAGTGATGGATGGTACCCATGTGTTTGTGTGGGTTGGCACTAAGTTGGCATAGGAGCCATAAAGGGTCATGGAGGTGGGTGGAGGGGCATAGGGGTTGTGTGGGGGTGGGGAGGGGGCGTGAAACATGAGGGCTCTTTTTGTTTTCTTGTTTTTTTTTTTAATGCCAGGACAAAGTACCAGAGCACCAAGGACAGCTCTTCAGACAGCAGCCCCTGTGGCTGCCTCCACACTATCTCCGGGGGTGTTGGGTGCTTGACCCCCATTAACATCTGCCAACCCAGAATGAAAGTCTGACCATCCGGGGCACTTACAAGCCGGGTTTGCGGGATTTAGGAATTTTCCTGACCCTGCTCTCCCGAATTAGGTGTGAAAATTTAGGCCAATATATCTCAAAAACTAATGGAAGGATTTCAATGAAACTTGGTGCACAGATAGAAAGGAAGAACTGAATAGTTTCTGGTGAAGGGACAAATCCAGATTCTGGGATTTTTTAAAGGATCCATTAACATTGGGAGTTAGGGCAAATTAACTTCTGTTTTAGGATGTTGTGGGTTGTCTCAGCTGCTGGAACTGGTCTCAGCTGTCAACATGTGAGCAGAGTTTTCAAAACAGGATGTTGGATGTGGATTACATAGAGCATCAACCAGGCAGGGAAAAGCCTCAAGTAAATAATAACATTGAGCTAACACAGCATGGCAGAGGAATTTGCTCTACTGAGTGTCGTCTGCTCTCAAATTCAAAGCCCTTGGAAAGGAACTGAGGAAATACTGTGGATAGGTGGGCTGGTTGGTTCACGGTCTTCTCCTGCTTGAAACTGTTATTTATTATCTGTTCTTCATTGATTGACTAATTTGCAATAAGAGTAAACAATTGTGTTGACTGCATGCAGTTATCCTGATACATTTGGTAACATGCACAGCTTCATCCCATTTAATATGTGCCACTATAATTTGAAATGTAAATTTCATTACAATTACATCTAGGAGTTGTAAATTATGTTACATGATGTCTGTCAGCACGGAAAATATTGTAGCCTTGCACAATTTCATGAATTGAGGGAAATATTGGGACACATCCTCAAATTTGCTGGTTTTAGAGGAACTTAATTAACAAAAAGAAAAATGGTTTTGATGACATTAACATTAGAACACCTCTAATTTCTTTCTATTTCAAAGCAAAATAAAACCTACAGGTCTGGGCTTTTTGAAGTACTCAACAGTTTATTATCTTGATCATCTCTGTTTCCGAATATGTTGATGAAGACACACTGTGTTTTGAATCTCCGTGGTGGAGTCTAGTTTGTGTTGTTTTTGTGACAGTTTCTACCGAAGCACTTGAAGCATTGCAGGTGCCCTGTTAGTGTCAGATTGCAATGCCAGTTGTCGTGCTACACAAAGTCTCCTTGAATGGATTGTTCATAACTACACCTTGGCCATGATTTGTGTCTCCCCCTGGCTGATGCAGCCAGCCATTTAAATCTCCATTCAGTTCGGCAGGGCAGTAATACTCCACCGGGCAGGAGGGGCTGTAAAATCCTGGCCCTTGTCTGGAGTTGGCTTGTCAACCCTCCAAGTGTTATGAACAAGTCAGTGTTGTATTAAACAATAAACTGGTTAACAGCTGAAGTTAAAAGGCGAGGGTAAACAAGTAAACCATGTTTAGGAATGTAAACACATGCAAAATATGAAAAGACCCTGTCCAATTCTACAGTACACCTCTTAAACACTGTCTACCTCCATGTGCCTGTGTGGACGGTTTCTTGCACATGTCCATTATCCTCTGCAAATAGTTGAATCTAAACTCTCTGTGAACCTTCCCTCTTTAAGCTTGAGCCTATTTCCTAGTTCAAGAGTCTGTATTGCAAAGACCAATTTAACTTATTTATTGCAGCCATACCGATATTACCAATATCACACGTACTACCAACTGAGCTTAAAATTGAACAGGCCAGTGAGGGAAGCAGAAGTGAAGGCCCACGCACAACTCAAATTGATTTTTCACCTTCACTTGTCTCCCCTCATTTAAAGAAAATGCAGCTTAAAAACACACAAATATTGATCAACAACTGCAAGTGAAGATAGGTAGGAAAGTAGGTTGTGAAGAGGACATAAGGAGTCTGCAAAGGGATATAGATGGGGTAAGTAAGTAGGCATAATTTTGGCAGATGGAGCATAATGTGGGAAAATATAAACTTGTCCACGTTGGCAGGAAGAATAGAAAAGCAGTGTATTATTTAAATGGAGAGAGACTGCAGAACGCTGCGGTACAGAGGGATCTGGGTGTCCTGGTACGTGAATCAGGAAAAGATTGTACGCAGATAAAGCAAGTGATTAGAAAGGCAAATGGAATGTTGTTGTTTATTGCAATGGGAATGGAATATAAAGGTAGGGATGTTTTGCTACAGTTGTACATGGTGTTGCTGAGACCACACCTGGAATACTGTGTACAGTTTTCATCTCCTTATTTAAGGAAGGATATAAGTGCATTAGAAGCAGTTCAGAGAAGGTTGACCCGACTGATACATGGGATGGCGGAGTTATCCTATGTGGAAAGGTCGGACAGGCTGGGCCTGTATCTGTTGGAATTTAGAAGACTGAGAGGGGATCTTACTGAAATATATAGGGCAGGATTTTTAAGTTGACGTGTGGGCACGATCGTCTGTGGAACAGACCGCCACCCGCAATCGGCCCCCGGCCGCGATTTCACGTTGGCTGGCCAATTAACGATGATCAGCGCTGCCTGGATTGGGGACGGGAGGAGGGTGAGGGCTGAAGTCAGTGTGGGCGCGGGCGAGCACTGACAGAAAGCCCCCTGAAGGTAGAGAGCTGCCCCAGGGAGCTGAAGGCTTCAAAAGTGTCAAGTAAAGATTTTTAAATCCGGAAAACAATGTCCACCCAACACAAGCAGTCGCCTGAGCTTAGACATTATAAAAACTCTGTGCTTAGATTTTTTCTTGTTTATTCTGAGAAATGCAAAGGCTGCCTGGCCATTTTGTCTGCCCGCCAACCTTAATCCCAGTCAATTGCGCCGTTAATGGGCTTAACTGACCTCTTAAATGTCGGCAGGCGCACTTCCCAGTTTAGTGCACGCGCGGCAACTGAAATATCGCGCGAGTGCGCAATGATGTCGGGATGCTCGCCTGATGTCATCACGCGCTGTTTTACTCTCGAGCGGGTCCGGTGTGTGCCTGCCTGCTCATTGACAAATCCTGGCTACAAGATCCTGAGGGGCTTGACAGGGTGTATGCTGAGATGATGTTTCTCCTTGTGGGAGAGGGTAAAACTAGGGAACAGAGTTTAAAAATCAAGGATCTCTCATTTAAGACAGAGATGAGAAGAATTTTTTTCTCTCAGGGGGTCGTGAGTCTTTAGAACTCTTTTCCCCAGAGAGTGGTGGATACAGGCTCAATGAATATTTTTAAGGTCGAGTTAGATAGATTCTTGACTAACAAGGGAGCCAAAGGTCATTGGGGACAGGCGGAATGTGGAGTTGAGGCCACAGTCAGATCGGCCATGGTCTTATTGAATGGCAGAGCAAGCTTGAGGGGCCGAATGGCCTACTCTTGTTTTTAATTCTTATGTTTGTAGGCTCAGCACTTTAAATGTCCGGACAATATGCTGAACTAATTAAAAAAAGGCTTTGAAATGAAGCAGCAATTGTATAATTCAGTATGTCAGAGCCTGTTCTGAACCTTTCAATGGACATGTCAGACCACGTTTGGTGTATTGTGCTCTGTATTCTATATTCACCTCAAAAACTTAGCATTTGTGAGTACAGAAAGGGACAACATGACTGATCTCAGGTGTAAAGGGATTAGAGAAGCTCAAATGTTACAATGTAGAAAGGAAGCAGATAGGAGACAACATCGCCAAGGCATATCAAATGTTAAATAACTCAGATAAAGCAAACTTGCTTCAAAGAGAAAATTAGGACATAAATTTAAATCATTGCAAAGTTATTTTAAAATGAACGTTAGGATTCTTTGTTCATACGTGAGAATGGTTTGCCAGGTGAAGTGTTTGAGACAAAAATATTCAGGGCATTCAAAATGCACCTGGTTGTTAAACTTGCTGGGAGACATGGAAATAAGTTGAATGGCTTTCACTCATCCTTAGGCTTTCTAATGGCCTTATCCATATGGCCACAGAATTAGTATAATAAGACTGGAACTCTTTGCATTGGCATTATGAAGGAAATGAACCTATCAGCTTTGTATTTGGAAAAGAGCTTTTTACCAAATGCATCTGTGGAATAGTGGATAAAGATGATTCAAAATGAAACATGAAGGTGCAAATATTAATCAGCACTGCAGAGTTATTTATAGGAAATAATGAGTGTCTTATTATACAGGATGTCTGAAGGAAAGACAGTCAGCTGCTCCTGTTCTCACACTCACTGTTTTGATATTACAGATGACATTACAATATGACATTTTCCTGCAAAACTTTATATACGCTGAATATTTGTGAAAAACAGCCCATCAGGATGGAATTGGCTGCTTAAAAGTGATGTCCTTTGTAAAGGAAAAATGGCAGCATATGGAATTGGGTTGAAAATCAAAAATAAAATATCCAATTTTATTGCAGTAAACTTCAGGCAGCTTGTTCTTTTTGTTAGGGTTCTTCAGCCTATTTCAAACAGTTCTGAAGGTTTGCAAAATTAAACAGTAAATAAACTGCAACCTTTCTGTAATTCTAATACAGAAGGAAAGTTTTTCTAATACAGGCTAGGGGGAGGTCATGAGACTTGAAATTAGCTTCAGAGATATTTGCGCCTGTGTTGATGATATTTAGTTGAGATTTTTAAGGTCATCTTCTGGCAGAAAGGTGACCTTAGAAATCACTGCCTGGCACCACTACAGTCATCATGTTGTGTTCTCTTGTTCAGCATAAGCATACCAGTCATGCAACAAGGATTGGTAGAACAATAATGTGGACTCTTAATGTGAAGATAAGACTACAATGGTAATTTGGTGGCTACATAGGACACGTCGGGTCTATAGGACTATTGCACTCCCATCTACAGGGTATACGGGATACTACGTCACACCCTGTCTGGCAATAGGAAGCAGTTTTAGATGTGCCCCTTAAAGGTATATCACGACTGTTTCTATCCGCTTTTATCCATTCTTTTATCATTTTAAAAACATTTATCAAATACCCCAATGATCTCTCCTGTTCTAACAAAAATAGTTCCGTCTAATTACGTTTCTTTTATATTTGGTCAGACCAGGCATATTCCTAGTGAGTTTGTGCTGTACCCTCTTTGTTGCTTCAACATCCTTCCTATACTGCAGAGACCATAAACGTACAGAGTACCTCAACAGTGCTCTTATGATTCAAAATTACATCTTGACTTTTACATTCTGAAGCCTCTGCATAAAAATCAGTATTGCATTAACTATTTTATCACCTTCTAGAACTATCCAATCTTACTGCAGAGGAGAGGCCATTTGACCATTGTACCTGTACCAGTTCTTGGGAACAGTTATCCAATTAGTCCCACTTCCCCTGCTCTTCCCCATAGCCCTGCAAATTGTTCCTGTTCAACTATCCAATTATCTACTTGAGGTTATAACACCTTTAATGGGGAAGTTTCACACTCCTTTCTCTCTAATGGATGGAATTACTATGAAGTCATGAAATTAAAATATAATCTTTATAATCTTCATAGATATATAGTTTTTTTTTACTGTAAATGCACCAAGACTAATGTTAAACAATAATGTAAAATAGGAACCATTCTTAATTGGAAGCATTTTTATTAGGACAGTTAATCCCTTTGCTGTGTATCACTCTTCATATTAAAATTGATTTCTTAAATCTTTAATTTTGCATGAAACTTTCATGAACATTATCCCATCCTGTTGTCAATTGTGCCTTAACAATTGCAAAAATGTCAAAACTGTTCTTCAAAAGATTATTTCTCATGCTCTACTCCTGACTCCAGCTGTATCAGCATTTCAGTGGGAAAGCTTTATATTTGCACCAAACAATTAACTGCAGGTAAATTAAAACACAATTATAACGTAAATGAGAACTCTGATAACTGCCTGTTGTTGCACATCTGCTTTCATTTATGTAGTTCACTGATGTGTTTGCTTTGTAAATACTTGCATTAAATCATTGTTGATAACTCACAAGAGAAGTGCTCAAAATTCACAGCGAGACGGTGAAATTAATTATAACTATTGAAATCTGTAGCGATAATTCTGCGTCATTTTGGAAGATGAAATGCGCTTCACTTTTTGTGCACTCCACTAAATGATCTGATGAATGTATAATCATTCACAGATTTCAAAATGCTGAAAATTGATTACCTTTGATTAGCTCCGATCTACACAGAGAGCTCTGACAGGGTATATGTGAAACATTAGAACATTATAAAGTAACAAATGATTTAATTACCAGTGTGCCTGTTAATGTAGGATTCCCTGCAGAGAACCCGTCAAATCACCGGTCTGTAATAAACCTGTAGGTTTAACTTAATTCTATTAAGGTTTAAATAATATTTCCCACTGTCCACGTTGCTGTGGTGTAAAGTTTCTTTATGCAACCTAATCATTTTTAATTAGGATGGAGTAATTCTAAAATCTTTGCAGACATGGAATTAGATGTCTGCTGTTTGTAATTAAAATATGCATAATTACTGAAATGGTTTCTTACACTGCTTAAGTTTTAAAATACATGTAATGCTGCAATTAAAACAACAACTTATATTTATGTAGCACCTTAAGCATAACAAAATACCCAAAGGTGCTTCACTTAAACAGTAACATTTGGCAGCAAGCTATATAAGGGCAGATGGCGGAAGGTTTAAAGGAGGAAAGAGAGTTAGGGAGACATAGAGGTTTAGGAAAGGAGTTCCAGTGCTTAAGGCCTTAGCACAGCCATGAATAGGGAAGTAATTGAAAAACTAGCTGTTAGATTTATTTTTATATTTGTTCATAGGATATGGCAAAGGCAGCATTTTTTAATACCTATGCCTAATTGTCCTTGAGAAGGTGGTGGTGAGCTGCCTTCTTGAACCGCTGCAGTCCATGTGGTGTAGGTACACCCACAGTGCTGTCAGGGAGAGAGTTCCAGGATTTTGACCCAGCAACAGTGAAGGAACGGTGATATATTTCCAAGTCAGGACAGTGAGTGGCTTAGAGGGGAACTTGCAGGTGGTGGTGTTCCCATCTATCTGCTGCCCTTGTCCTTCTAGCTGGTAGCAGTCACAGGTTTGGAAGGTGCTGTCGAAGGAGCCTTGGTGAGTTGCTGCAGTGCATTTTGTAGATGGCACACACTGCTGCTACTGTGTGTCAATGATGAGGGCAGTGAATGTTTAAGATAGTGGATGAGTGCTGATCCAACGGGCTGCTTTGTCCTGGCTATTGTTGAGCTTCATAAGTGTTATTGGAGTTGTGTTCATCCAGGCATCACAATCCTTGTAGATGGTGGACAGATTTTTGGGGAGCCTGGATGTGAGTTGCTCACTGAAGAATTCCCAGCCTCAGTGCCTTTATGGCTGGTCCAATTAAGTTTGGGTCAATGCTAACTCCCAGGATGTTGACAATGGTGGATTCAGCGATGGTAATGTCATTGAATGTCAAGGGGAATGTCAAGGGGTTAGATTCTCTCATGTTGGAGATAGTCATTGGCTGGCACTTGTTTGGGATGTATGTTACTTGTCATTTATCAGTCCAAGCCTGAATGTTGCCCCATTCTTGCTGCATGTGAGTATAAACTGCTTCAATATCGGAGGAATTACGAATTGAATTAAACACAGTGCAACCATCAGCGAACATCCCCACTTCTGACCTTATGATGGAAGGAAGGTCATTGATGAAGCAGCTGAAGATAGTTGGGCCTAGGACACTACCCTGAGGAACTCCTGCAGTGATGTCCTGGAGCTGAGATGACTGACCACCAATAACTACAACCATCTCCCTCTGTGCTAGGTATGACTCCAACCAGCAGAGAGTTTTCCCCCTGATTCCCATTGACTCCAGTTTTGCCAGGGCTCCTTGATGCCACACTCGGTCAAGTATTGCCCTAATGTCAAGGGCAGTCACTCTCACCTCACCTCAGGATTTCAGCTCTTTGTCTATGTTTGGAGCAAGGCTGAACTGAGGTCAGGGGTTGAGTGGCCCTGGCTGAATCCAAACCAAGCATCAGTGAGCAGCCACTTGATAGCACTGTCATCAACATGCCTCACTTGCTGAGGATTGGCCGGGTTGGATTTGTCCTGCTATTTGTGGACAGGACATACCTGGGCAATTTTCCACATTGCCAGGTAGATGCCAATGTTGTAGCTGTACTGGAGCAGCTTGGCTAAGAGCACAGCTAGTTCTAGAGCACAGTACTATGTTTCAGTAGCACTGAATAGTTTCAGTAATATTGCCGGAACATTGTCAGGGCCAATAGATTTTGCAGTATCCAGTGTCTTCAGCCATTTCTAGATATCACGTGAAGTGAATCAAATTGGCTAAAGACTGGCCTCTGCGATGTTGGGAACCTCCGAAGGAGACTGAGATGCACTGCAGCAGTTCAAGAAGGCAGCTCCCCACCACCTCCTCAAGGGCAATTAGGGATGGGCAATAAATGCTGGTCTAGCCAGTGATGTCCACATCCCAGGAATGAATTTTAAAAATCATCCACATGGCACTTCTGGCTAAAGATGGTTGCAAATGCTTCAGCCTTGTCGTTTGCACTGTTGGGCTCCTGCATCATTGAGGATGGGGATATATTAGCTTGGGGGGGGGGGTGGAATTTGGTGTTCCACATGTTCCCATGGGTTTTCCATTCAGCGAGTTGGGTTAAAATTTCCCTCAGTGCCTCTACTGTTTCTGTGAATGACACATCTTTCCGTGGTATTAACCCTGTGCTAAGGTATAATTCTGCGAGCAACATTCACATTCATTGCCCTGCCAATTAGCCATTATTGATGTATGCTCCTTGACAGTGGGCATTGGAAGGTTGTTTCATTGAGGGGATCATCACACCCAAATCCAATCATGTCCTTACCCAACAGCCATAAACTTCCCTTTAACAGATGGTTTGAGAATCCTAACCAATTTTCACTTGCCCCACCCAGGGGCATCAAAATTCACTGGATCACCACCTCCTTAGTTAAGATCAGTTAATTCAACTAAGGCTATGGAGCTGGTGAGGGTCTAGGCTGCCAGCTGGAGAGACCCGTGATGCCTCCTCTTGGCAAAGTCTGCCGCGTTACCAGTCAAGTGGTTGAGAGGTCACTGGTGGACCTTTCATGGGATCAGGATCTCAGTGGCTGGAAGTTCCGCCTGCTAAGAGCTGTTGGCCAATCACAGGCTGGCAGCTGTTTTGTGTAGCAGTGCCACCAGGGAACCGGAACGACACTCACTGGAGGCCCAGCATCTCAGAGCAATCGAGGCCAGAGGGAAGCGATGGCAGGAGGTCTTTCATAGGGTGTGAGTCGCAAGAAGTGGGGGTAGGGGCCGGGGGGAACAAGCAGCAAGGACAGGGGGTTGGCTTTCAACAGACACCCCCTTCCTGATTCTGGCCCTGTGATCACGCACTGAGGGTCTTTGAGTGAAGGCTTCCATGACCCACCTTGCCGCAGACATACTCAGGGTAGGGGCAGGAAAGTGGTGGAGTCCCTACCTGCCACCATCCCACCTGATTAAATGCCCTTCCCACTACCAAACATGCCATGGTGGAGAGCATACAATACCACTTTAGGGATCAAACCTGGAATGTTCTTCAGATGTAAGCTTCTGCTAATTGCTGGACAAATTCATGTGATAATCTGCAAAGGTATTCCATGCTACTGTCTCCTCTGCCATTGACCTCCCTGCATAGTACCTTCATGTCTTATTAGTACCCAAACTGTGTCAAATGGTGCTCTAAGTTGTATCTAACATTACTTTTCATTCCAAAAGGAAACAGTGGAGGTTAAGTCAAACTTTGTTTTAGCTATTTGAAAACTGGTATCAGAACGTGGATTGTTTCTGATCTGAGGAGACAATGAAATTAACAAAGTTTCATCAATTATTTAGTTTGTGGAATTTTACTTAAACTTAAGAATCCTCCAAATTTATATTAAAGTCATAATCTTTAGAAATTATTGCTGAATTAATATTCACTATCCATTTTAATAGACCATGAAAAAGATTAAAGTATCAAAATAATAATGAGAATTTAGGCTTTTGAATGTTAGGCTTGCTTTGTAGTTTCCAGGTGAAAACTCAGATTATCCAAACTCTTGAGTTTAAAAAAAAAATTGGGAGCATCAAATGATTAATTTTGAATAATTATATATATATACAAATGTTTGAACTTAATTTCCAAAAATAAAAAAAAATTACATTCAAGCAGATAATTGTAACAATGGACTCAATTACACTCATAATAAGCCGAAGGACAGCAGTGTATTAGTGTAACTATTCTTACTACTAATATTCTGACCCTGAATACACAGTCATATAGAGTTCATATATTTATATTTGCACTAATCTTCACCAGTGCCTTTTCGAATGTAGACATGGTGTATCATAGCAACATAACTGAAGGCTTAGACAACAGTAATCACAAATACTCTAGGCACCAAAATGAAAGCGTTTGTGCTTTTTAGAGTACAGCTTGTCAGGAAAACTTCTGTTCTTTCTCATTTTCCTTGTTGTCCATGTACTGGCTTTTGCAGTTTTAGCTTCAGTTAAACTATATAAGCAAGTTTATTTTACATCTTGCTTTCGGTGTTCTAATACCAACTCTCATCAGAAGCCAATAATATTATTTCTACTTTTGAATGAAACTTTAGGAATGCAGAGAGAAAGCCGAACGATGGCTTAACAAGCTAAAACAGAGGGTCAGTGCATCAGAGGGTCTGAAGTGTGAAGAAGCATTGGAGAAGTTTTGGCCATTCGATTTTCAACAGAGTGAACCAAGATCTTACAGAGATTGTAAACTGTGTGGGAAAGAAAAATCTGGAAAATTACTTCAAATGAATGGTGAGGGTAGGACAAGGGGTGGTGGGGTTGTGGGGTACAGGTTCAAATTATTCAAAGGATTGATAGCAGGAAGAGTTATTTACACCAAGTTCTCACACGACGAGGAGAAACCCATTCTGACGCAGACAATTTCCTGGATACGGATAGTAGCGCGAGCTGTCCAGATTTCCTCATTGGAGAATTCCGCAGGCAGCGGGTGGGTAGTAACCCACGGCACTGCCTGCCTCTGCCAAACCAAAATAAATCTGCATAGAGATAAAAACAAAAAAACTGCGGATGCTGGAAATCCAAACCAAAAACAGAATTACCTGGAAAAACTCAGCAGGTCTGGCAGCATCGGCGGAGAAGAAAAGAGTTGACGTTTCGAGTCCTCATGACCCTTTGACAGAACTTGAGTTCGAGTCCAAGAAAGAGTTGAAATATAAGCTGGTTTAAGGTGTGTGGGGGTTGGTGGGGGCGGTTTGGGTGGGGGGAGAGAGAGAGAAGTGGAGGTGGTTGGTGTGGTTGTAGGAGCAAACAAGCAGTGATAGAAAACAAACAAGCAGAAATAGAGGAGCAACACCTCATCTTCCGACTAGGCACTTTACAGCCATCCGGACTGAATATTGAATTCAACAACTTTAGGTTGTGAGCTCCCTCCCCCATCCCCACCCCCTTTCTGTTTCCCCCTTCCTTTTGTTTTTTCTAATAAATTATATAGATTTTTCTTTTCCCACCTATTTCCATTATTTTTAAATATTTTTAAATCTTTTATGCTCCCCCCCACCCCCACTAGAGCTATACCTTGAGTGCCCTACCATCCATTCTTAATTAGCACATTCGTTTAGATAATATCACCAACTTTAACACCTATGTGTTATTTTGTTCTGTTGTTTGTGACATCTTCTGATGATCTGCTTCTATCACTGCTTGTTTGTCCCTACAACCACACCCCCACTCCACTTCTCTCTCTCTCTCCTCACCCAACGCACCACCCCCCCCCCCCCCCCAACCCGCCCCACAGCACACCTTAAACCAGCTTATATTTCACCCCTTTCTTGGACTCACTCAAGTTCTGCCGAAGGGTCATGAGGACTCGAAACGTCAACTCTTTTCTTCTCTGTCGATGCTGCCAGACCTGCTGATTTTTTCCAGGTAATTCTGTTTTTGTTATAAATCTGCATAGCCTCAGTGAGTTCCTCCCCCAAGGAACCTGAGGAAAATAAGGCAGACAAAAAGCCTGGAAACGTTTTAGAAACAATTTAAGCAGCTAATAGGTGCTCCTTCTAGATAGGCGTTCCTCATCAGTACTTACCTTCCTCTCCAGTGAATTGAAGTACACCACCAGTTTGAAAGAGGGATGTACCCTTAGCGGCAAGATGGGTTCAGAAGTTTGGAATGTACAGTAGCCTAGAGATTGAATCAAACTGTGTCCATTTTATAGGTGTAAAATGAGCACCTTTATGTCATTATTCCATTGGAGAAGTCCACTAATGGTATTCTGTCGAGGTCCAGGATGCACACATGAAAAAGGCATTAGGCCCTTTGCATATGTAAATACATGGCCCAGCATCTGCTAGAGGTCTGTTTTGCAAACTTCAATTAAACATGACCACATGTCTTGTGCACACTAATGTACATAGGGAAGGCAGGGGGGATGGTACCATGGTGATAATGTACTGGACTGGTAATCCAGAGGTCCAAGCTAATAACCTGGGTGCATGGGTTCAAATCCTGCCATGGCAACTGGTGGAATTTCAATTCAAATTAATAAAAAAAAAATCTGGAATTGAAAACTAGTCTCAGTAATGGTGACAATGAAACTATCACTGATTGCCATAAAAAACCCATCTGGTTCACTAATGCCCTTTAGAGAAGGAAATCTGCCGTCCTTACCTGTCTGGCCTACATGTGACTACAGACCCACATCAATGTGGCTGATTCTTAAATGTCCTCTGAAATGGCCAAGCAAGCCATTCAGTTCAAGGGGCAAATAGGGGTAGGCAACAAATGCTGGCCTTGCCAGTGACACCCACATCTCATGAAAGAATAAAGAAAAATATATAATTTGCCATCAATCTGATAGAAATGGATTTGATAGCTCATTAAGCACATCATATACAGCAGCTTCACACCAATGGCGAGATGTGGCAGTCCCATTGTCAGGTTGGTTATCGGGTTGGAGGTGGGATTGCCCCCCACGAGATGCCAGGAAGAAGCCGGCAGGCAGGAGAGGCACTCGGTTTAGGGAGTTGGGTGGGCCTTCGATGCGGATGGCTAAATCTAAAGGCCAGTAACTCTGGGGGCTCAGCAGTAGCACTGAGGGAAGTGGTCACTGTTGAGGCAACAAAGATTTGGTGAAGACCCCCCTCAGAAGAGTGTTATAAAGCAGCAGATGACATGTGCCAGGCAGATCAAATCCACGAGGGAAACTCAATCCCGCTATCACAACGGTTTTGCAATTTGTATTTATTTCAAGATGCGTGCCCTGAATTCAGTAGTAATAAGTCCACCGAGGCTCTCGAGATTTTTTAGAAAACTAAATTATATATTTATTAACAATAGAAAAGATTTCAAGCACATACATAGGGCTACAAATTACTGTAATTACTCCTATAACCCCTAATTAATCTGGCTTCCATTTACAACCCCATTAAGGCAGCAGTAAAAACAAATAGATTTAAACAGAGCCAGGCATGTCAACACAATACCCTGGACAGTAGAATTCAAAGCAGTTTTTCCCAGCTTCAGTTTCTGTAGAGAATAGCTAAATGTACAAATACTGGAGGCTTTTTGCACTTCTGGTAAATCTTACAATGCCTTCCTCTAACACATAGCCTCTTCTTCTTTATACATGTTTCTCCCTTTGAATGTAAATTTCATTGTTCCCATGCGTCTTTAGAACTTTACCTTCCTCATAATATAAATCTATTCACGGTACTAGCATTGTCAGTAACCTTTGGGAAAAATAAACACACTGCTTGGCCTAGCTTCCCTGGCTAGGTGTAACATCCTACCATCTCTTTGAAATTCAAACTACCCTGAGTTATCTAAAAATGCAAATTCTCCTCACTTCCCCTTTGAAAACTTCAGCCGTGTTTACGGATTTAGCATTTCAAACCTAGCTTCTTTTTATGAGTCAAAGCCTTCAGACCAGCTGTCTCCAATTCAATTAAAGCCCCCTCCACACACACACATGCACACATACACGCACAAAAAAGCTACCCAAACCCCACTATTAAGCTACCTTTACAATAAATCGTAATGATATTATGGGCTGAATCTTCTGGTTGGTGTGTGGGGGTAGGCTGGACATGCCGATGTGTACAATGACGCATGATGACATCGGACGTGCATCCTGACTTCATCACGTGCCACTGCGATATTTTGTTTGGTGGGCACGCGCCAGAGTCACCATTAAGAAATCAATTAAAGCAGTTTAGAATGTTGCCTGTCCAACCTAAAGGTTGGGGGGCAGGTGAAAAGCCCAAGCGGCCTTCATGTTTTTCAGGAAACCTTATCCACGGGCGGGATGAGGTTTCCTGGAGCTTTTATGAAATAAATAAATAAAATTTCCCATCTTTACAAATATATCCCAACTCATGTGACACAGCCACATGAGGGAACATGTTTGAATAAATTTTGAAAATGCTTCTTTAATTTTTTTCCGATCCATTCAATGTCCCTGAGGCAGCTCCGTGCCTCGGGGAGATTACTGCGCCCTTTCACTTGCATGCGTGAAACAGCACAGGCCCTGACTCTCCTTCGTCCCCCCTCCCCCATAGCACTAAGTGCTACTGGCTGCGTTTTATACTGGAGGGACCTTAATTGGCCCACCCATGTAAAATGACGGCACACAGCTGATCGTGGACAGTGATCGGCTCCACACCCGCTGACGCCCAGCCTGCTCACCATGGGAAAAATGCAGGCCTGTGAGAATTATTATACTTTTATGACACCCGCATTATTAATGGAAAATTAACCATCATAATTTATAAAGACGGCTTCATTTTGTTAACCATTTTGTTACAATTCCTCCTATACTTATCCATATACTCACACTTACATTACTAGATGTATGCATTGACATAACAACATATGTAAACAAATCCTTGGTATCAACAGAAATCATTTCAGTCCAGTGTCCAGGTTTTAAATGTACATTTTTCCCTTTGAGCTTCTAACTCTTGACAATGTATCTGCAATTAGATTTTCTCGTCCAGCCACATGTATAATCTGTAGATTAAATGGTTACAGTAATAAAAACTCCATTTGAACAACCTTGTATTTCGCTCTTGAAATTTGTCCAGAAACTTTAAAGGGTTGTGGTCTGGATAAGCAATTGTTTCTGACAAATTGTTTTCAATGTAATTCTCAAAATGCTGCGACAATAACACCAGACCAGAGTCTCCTTTTCGATCATTGACTATCTTCTCTGTTGTACAGTCAACTTCCGTGAAAAATACCTCTTGGTCTCTCAATAACAATACGTTCCCAATCCCTATATCGCTTGAGTCAATGGCCAACTTAAATTGCTTGGCATAACTGGGTACTGCCAAAACTGGTGTCATAGTTTTCAAAGTGTCAAATACCTTCTGACACCCCCTGTGTCCATTGAAACTTCTTTTTAAATAGTTCAGTTAATAGAGCAACCACTCAGCTAAAATTTGGTACACATTTCCGGTAAAACCTGCTCATGCCCAGAAATCTCCAAACTTCTTGTTTTGTTGTAGGTACTGGGAAATCCACAATAGTGAGAGACTTTCACATCTCTTGGAGCCACCTTAGCATGTCCATTGGTATGGCCTAGGTACATGACTTTTGATTTTACAAATTTACTTTCAGCCAAGTTCATCACCAAATTAGCTCCTGGTAGTTGATTTAATAATTCTTCCAGATGTTGTAAATGCTCCTCCCACGTTTGACTGAAAACTATCAAGTCATCCATATAAACAGCACAATTGCTCAGTCCAGCCGTTACTTTGTCGGTCTTTGAAATGTTGCAGGTGCATTTTTCATACCATACAGCATGACTTTAAACTGATATAATCCATCTGGTATCACAAAAGCCAATATCCCCTTTATTCTCTCTAATAACTGTACTTGCCAATATCCTCTCAGCAAGTCAATTTTTATGATAAATTTGATTGTCCTACTTTCTCAGTGCAATCTTCCAACCATGGTATTGGATATAAATCCACTTTTGTCACTGCATTCACTTTTTAATAGTCCACGCAGTTTATGTTCTATCTGGTTTCATTGCCATCGCAATAGGCAAACTCCATTTACTGCAACTAGAATCAATGATGTCATTCTGAAGCATGAATTCAATTTCTTTCTGTTCCGCTGATACATTTGGTGCAGTTAATCTATAATATCGAAGATGAAACTTCTACACTCACATCATGTATAACTAAAATTGTCCTCTCCAGCTTATTCCCACAAATAGCTTTGTGTGACTGCAATAGCTTCTCCAAATCACTTTGATACTAATCTGGAAGGTAATTCAATGTTACATTTAAATTTTTAAGTACCCCTTCATTATCTAATTTGATTAGAGCAAAATCAATCTCCGAATCCTTCATCTCTACTTCTTTCTCCTTATCTATACCACTATTACTTCCTTTTGGTCCTCTTCCCTGTCAAAGTATTTTGTAAGCATATTCGCATGACACACCCTCTGCTTCCTTCTTCTATTTGGAGTACTCATTAAATAATTTACTTCACTCAGTTTCCTTTCAATCCTGTAAGGCCCACTAAATCTTACCATTAACGAGTCATCCAGTATTGATAACAGAACTAAGACTTTTTCCCCAGCAACAAGACAATGAGCTGTTGCTTTCCTATCTGCCTTTACTTTCATCGCTTGCTGTGATATCTTTAAAAAGTTCCCTAGCTAACTCACATGTTCTGTCCAATCTTTCTCTGAAGTTTGATACATAATCCAGGAGAGTAGCTTCCAAATTTTGACCCATCAATATCTCATGAATCAATTTCAGTGGTCCCCATACCTCATGACCATAGACTAATTCAAAAGGACTAAATCCAGTCAATGCATTAGGAACATCCCTAATAGCAAATGACAAGAATGTAATTCCCCTATCCCAATCCTGTGGATAATCCTGACTATACACCCTCATCATAGTTTTTAAAGTTTGTTGCCATCTTTCCAAAGCCCCTTGTGACTCAGGATGGTAAGCTGTTAACTTAAACTGTTTTATCCCCAAACTGTTCATTATTTCCTTAAACTGCCATGACATGAAATTTGACCCCTGATCTGATTGTATTTCTTTAGGTAAATCATATCTTGCAAAACATTTAGTCAACTCTTCCACAACTTTCTTTGTTATAATATTTCTGAAAGGCATTGCTTCAATAAACATTTTAGACACACCCATTATTGTCAGCAAATACTGATTTCCACTTTTCATCTTAGGAAAGGCTCCTAAACAATCAATCATGACCCTATTAAAATGTTCTCCAAATGTTTGGATTGTAATTAAAGATGCCGGCTTAATCGCTGCTTGTGGTTTCCCTATTACCGGACATGTGTGACATGTTCTACAGAATTTAATTACATCTATATGCACTCGAGGCCAATAAAAATGTTTTTGTATTTTTGCATTTGTATTTCTAATTCCTAAATGTCCCCCAATTGGAATTTCATGAGCTATTCTCAGGATCTCATTTCTATATCCAAATAGCATTACAATCTGATGTATTTCCCTCCAGTTTTCATCTGCTGAAATTTTATAGGGCCCCCACTTTCTCATTAACACATTACCCTTAAGGTAATAACATTCTGGAATACATTCTGCCTCTGTTTCTGAGTAAGCTGACCGATAGAACTGTTTTATTTGTGGATACTTTTTCTGTAACTCTACAAACTGCATTGAGCTAAATATCTCAGTTACATTCTCCTCCATTCTTTCTTCCTGAACAATCTTATCAAAGCCAGTGTCAGCTATTTGAATTTCAACACCTTTTCCTTGCCTTATAACTACCTGTTCTCCCTTTTTCAACCCGTGAGCCTGTGATCTTGTTACCACACAATCTGGAAAAATTCCAGGATGCTCTTACTCCAGCACTTCTGTTAAAAACACCTCTACAAGCTGCTCCAATACCACAGGCATTGCCCACATCTGTGACCCAGCTATCTCATTACCTAAAATAAATTGAACCCTCACAATGTGCAATTTTTCCACTACTCCAGCAATCACTTCACCTGTTTTCCACTTATTCTTTAAATTTACCTTCCACAATGGAGTAGGTCCAGCATCTCCTTGAAACCCACTTATTATCACCTGTTCCTGCAACCACCCTCTGAACAACAAATATCACTATTTCACAACATTAAAGATTGACTAGCTCCTGTGTCTCTTAAAATTTCAATATCTTTACCTACTCCACCCTTGACAAATGGTTCCCCTTCACATACAAAATCTTCAAACATTTCTACAACCTGCTTCTCCGAACTTTCTCGGGTAAATTGTGAACACATTCTCAGATCTTTACTTATCACTGATGCTTCCTATTTTACATGTGCACAAAACACTGTTTTTTTTTTCCTGTGCCTGAATCTCAGAATACACAATACTATTACTTCCAGAACGTTTCTGCATCCCAATAATTCCAACAGATTTTCCCTGTAATTTCCAGCACACAGACTTCATGTGCCCAACTTTATTACAATGAAAACACTTCAATTTTTGAGTATCACTTCTTTCCTCCGCATCTTCCTTTTTATCCTGAGAAAACAATTCCAGGGAATTTCCACCTGCTCCTTTTCTTCCCTGACTACCCACCTTCCTTTCACCTTCCCACTTTCTACCCTTCTCAGATTTAAAAGGGTGACAAAAAAAGAGTTAGATCTATGAAGTAACTCATAATCATCAGCTATCTCTGCTGCGTGTCTCACCATTTTAACCTTTTGTTCTTCCACATGAGTTCTCTCTACCGAAGGAATTGAATCTTTAAACTCTTCTAAAAGAGTCACTTCTCTAAGAGCTGCACATGTTGTCTCTATCTTTAATGCCCATATCCACCAGTCAAAATTACTTTGCTTTACTCTCTCAAACTCAATTAAAGTTCACCCAGGCTGTTTTCTCATATTCCTAAATTTCTGCCTGTATGCCTCAGGAACCAACTCATTTGCACTCAAAATAACCTTTTTTTTAACCACATCACATTTCTTCTGACGGTGAAGCATAAAACTCATGTGCTGTACCCACCAACCCAGATTGTAACAACAACGTCCAGTTTACATGTGGCCATTTCATCTGTTTCCCTATTTTCTCCGATGAAATAAAGAACGTCTCCACAACTCTTTCTTAAAACATCGGAAGAGCTTGCTCAAATTCAAACATCTCTCCACTTGGCTTTAGGTTAATGGTTTTCTCATCATCAGAACTTTCCTCAGCACTTGATATCTCCTTTTTAAAGTCCTGATTATTAAGTCAGTACTCGCTGTCTCTTTCCTGCTCTCTTTCCTCCATTGCTAACTACTCCCTGTGGAGATAAAGTTTTCACATTTCCCTTTATTTTTGAAATAATCCCTTTTTTTCTTTCCCTCCAATTCATGTTTGCTCAGTTCCCTTACTTGTTCAAATTCAAGCTTCCTCATTTTTAACTGAAGTCTCACTGCCTCCAGCTGTGACTCACTAGTCTCAGGTATCACTTCCAACTTTAAATGCTGTGCTATCACTTCAACTCTGTCTGCTTTCTTTGCCCCTACAGATAACCTCAGTTACAACTTATCCACCAGCTCTGTTAACTTACCTGTAGATACTTTTTGTGACCCAATCAAAGTTATATCTTCTACCTCCCAACAAGATTTAGCCATGGATACAGCCATTTTTGAAGTCTCACCACTTTAAAAATCCTTCACAGCAACTCCTGAATTCAAAGTGCATCTCATACTCGTAACCTAAAGATTCACCACCTCTAAACCAATCAAGGAACTTGAAATATTCCCGGATGAGCCCCCAATTTTTCATGACACAACAGATGATGTTTGCCAGGCAGATTGAATCCACAAGGGAAATTCAATCCTGCTATCACAATGATTTTGCAATTTGTATTTGATTTTAAGATGTGTGCCCTGAATTCAGCAATAGTAAGTCCACCGAGGCTCTAGAGATTTTTTTAGTAAACTAAATTTAGATTTTTAACAAAAGAAAAGATTTTGAGCACATACATAAGTACACAAATTACTACTATAATAACCCCTAAAACCCCTAATTAATCTGGCTTCCAGTTACGCCTCCATTAAGGCAACAGTAAAAACAAAAAGATATAAACAGATCCAGGCAAGTCAACACAATACCCTGGACAGTAGAATCAGAGTGGCTTTTCCTAGCTTCGGTTTTTGTAGACAGCAACTTAATGCACAAATTCTGAAGGTTTTTCACATTTCTGGTAGATCTTGCAATGCCTTCCTCTGACACATAGCTCTTCTTCTTTATACATGTTTCTCCCTTTTAATGCAAATTCTATTGTTCCCATATGTCATTGGAACTTTACATTTCTCATAGTATAAATATATTCACGGTGCTAATATTGTCAATAATCTTTGGGAAAAATAAACACACTGCTTGGCCTAGCTTCTCTGGTGAGGTGTAACTTCCTACCATCTCTTTGAAATTCAAACTACCCTGATTTATCTCGAAATGCAAATTCTCCTCACTTCACCTTCTAAAACTTCAGCCACGTTTACATATTTAGCATTTCAAACCTAGCTTCTTTTTATGAGTCAAAGCCTCCAGACCAGCTGTCTTCAATTCAATGAAATCATACACACACACAGAAACTATCCAAAACCCAATATTAATCGACTTTTACAATAATTCACAATAATATTATGATAATTGTTATACTTTCATGACAAGGGTAAGCATTAAATAAATTTTTACATGTGCCAACAGTCAGGGCTGAAACAGAGAGGAAACTCTTGCTGTGGTAGGGCTGGGGCCCGGGCGGGGGCATTAGTTGTTGCCAGCAGCCCCCACTCCTGCACCAAGAAGCCTCCGGCTCTAATGGATTCATACAGCTGGTGGCTGCCCCATAAAGTGGGGATGTCATACTGAAGTAATATTCATTAAATGGATGTTGCCATTTTTATATTATATTGGACAAGATAGAATTTAAACTGTTATTGAGAAATAATTTTAAGGACTCTGATCGAATTGAAACATTTCTATCCATGTGGCCTGAAACAAGATACATATTTTTTGAGGTCAGCGCTTCTAGAAGTCTGAACAACGCATATTTAAGAAAATAATGAGTTTGTTTAAATTATTGTGTTGATGAGTGGTATTTTTCAATTAGAATATCACAATAAACATTTTAAAGCTAACAAAGTAGAAATTTTAAACTGAAACATCAATGTTCTACCTGAAAGGGTTGATGTGATTTTGTTCAAATTCGCAAGCTAAGTATATTGACTGATAGATATACATCAAAACATTTTTAGAAATATATACTCCAGCAAAAATAGCAAACTTTATGTAACAATCGAGTATCAAAAGAACAAGGATCTTTTTAACTGGAAACATTTGCTTGCTTTTCTGCTTAGGTACTGGTATTATACATCTTCAGTATGCCTTGGAATGAAAAACAGCCACAGACATTTAGCTGCCTTGATGGAAAAGAAGAAATATTTTTGATAAAGTGGATAATATATAAAAAAAAACTCATGAATCAGAGGTGACTTCACTGTCTCGAGCACGTTTTCAGGTTGGAAGACAGTCACACATCTAGGAATTCTCTGTATGTTGAGATAGCCAAATCTAGAAGACAAGTAGGATGTTCAAAGCTCCACTTCAAGAACGTTTGCAAGCTACAGTGACACGAAGGCTGAACACTTGTTTTCACGCCTGGGAGACACCAGCTAATGACAGAGGGAAAAGGTGGGCCGGCATGCACCACCACGATGATCGGTGGCTCCAGCGGCTTGGCAATAGGCACCAACACCGAAAACAACAGTCAATGCCTGATAGACCTCTTCATATCTGGCACTTGAGGTAGGAGCTGCCTCTCACAAATTGGTCTCTTCAGCCATCAGCAAAAGTTCACCACATGAAGTTACCGCATCCCCAAAGGATTGGATTTGCTGCCGGTCATCATCTTACATGGATGGAAGGATACCGGCAAGTAAAAAGTAACCAAAACTTACCAGAATCAAAAGACATTTTTTCAGCACTTGTGAAGATAAAACTTTTTGCAAATAATTTTCCAGTCTGAAAGTATTACCCTGTTAACAATGGAACTTCGGCGACTGTATATGTTACATTTTTTGTTGAATCTTCAACACATGGGCCAAAATCCTGGAACTCCCTCCCTAACAGCACTGTGGGTGTACCTATACCACAGGAACTGCAGCTGTTCAAGAAGGCAGCTCACCACCACCTTCTCAAGGGCAACTAGGGACGGGCAGTAAATGCATGAAGAAAAAAAACATTTTTACAACTAGTAACAGACAAGAAGAGCTGACAATTTTTACATTCATTTTCCATTTCATTTAAACACAGGTAGCAGGAAAAAATCACAATGGAAGAGACCATCTAGTTTGGCTCATTAAATTAATTCTGCTTGGTTTATTTTCTTCCATTAGGTACATGACAAGGCCTCTTTGAAATTATAAAACTGTTTCCAAATATGTACAACATTTTAAAATATAGCTGTTTTTTTTAAGTAAAAAGAAGCTTATTTTAATTTTTGGTGTGTAAATGATGAGGTATAAGTTTTAATTTGGGTTTTGGAAAGACCTTATCAACACAGTGTCGTCAACACACTTTTCCAACAAGTGTCCTTAGACAATATTGTTCTGTTAATACAAATTATGCAATTTCTGATCTTCTCTGCTCCCTTGCATTGACTGAAAACCCTTTTCTTCTTGGTCTGATTTGTATTAGTTTATTTGTTGTTAAAACCTGCTTTTAAACTGAAAGACTGAATTCGTTTAAAAAGCTTTCATCTTTAAATAGCTTTAACTTTGATAAATGTACAAATGAATGGATAATATACATTCCGCTAGTCACTGTAATATCTGTTTATTTTTCTCCCCAAGAGTTCCACCAGTATCCACCATTCATTTACTCTTGGCATTAAAGATGTAGCTTGTGGAATTATGTCAATTCTGTCAAACCCAGGTCTGCAACCTGTGAGTTTTCAACAGAAATATCATCCACATGACCAAAATTGTGCATTGTCATGTGGGGCACAGCCAAAGAAAATCACATCAGAAAATGGCAGAATACGAAAGGAAAGAACTTAATTACACTTTTACAGGATTGTTTTCAAGATTAATCAACTGGTGTTTAAATACTGGCTGCAAGTTATTTATTGCAATAATTCTCCCAATTCAGACAGGGACAGAAATGTGATCTCATCAAAATGTTAAAAGAACCAGAAAACTCCTAATAAATCATCCTGGGTGTCAGATAATTTAAGTATATCATACACAGAGCTCAAACTAGGATATAATTTAGTTTATATGTTTGACTGGTGTAGGAACAGGTGTTTGGTCTAAATTAGACTTGGAGACAGTAAAGGATGAAAGTAAAGACTTTTTCTCTTTCAGATGTATTCTTAGTCACTTTGCTTTGTAAACAGACAGTGTGCTTCTATTCATTAAGTGTCGGACATTGCTAAAGTGTGTAACCTTAGCAAGTACATTAGCTCCATACCTGTAATGCTGTTGTAACGTCTGTTTGTTGATTCTCGTCAATGAGTCCACATTGCTGTGGTGTATAGAAGATTCTGAAACAATAAATGTGAGTGTGGCAGGGGGTTTAAATATGTGGCAGGATCTATTTTACATGAATTTTATAGGTAAGGTCATCATTATCTATAGTATTTAATATTGCAAATGTTTCCTTTATAATTAGCCTTGTACTGACCCAAACTTGCAAAAGGTTGTATCCTATTTTGATGCTTATAGATTGACAATAAACTTTGAAAGCTGTTCAATAATTATTTTAACAATGCTGCTTCTTAACTCTGTCAGTGATAGGACACTATGAATAAGCCAATTTATTTTCAGCTGGCCGCAAAGACCCAATAAATTGTATCATGTGTTTGGTGCATAGTTTAGAGTTGATCTCTGGATAAAAAGAGTTCTTGGGATGGAAGGTGAGTAATATTAACACTGGGGCAGGATCTCCACATCTGATACAGAGTATGAATCAGGTCTACCAATGCACTGGGTGGATTTTCGGTAAGATAAAGATGTTGCACTGTTTATGCGAATGATGGTGCTTCTATTGGAATGAATTTTCTTTACTGTTTTCCACACTGTTTGTTATTAAAGAAAAGTTATCTTTCCCTTTCCTGATTAGATAAACAAGGATACACTAATGTCTAAGTGCTTCAACAGGAGATTAAATTAAAAAGGCCAATTAGCTAAACTTCAAAAAGTTCATGCGTGCATAATTCTACCTGTTTGGCTTCGTGCCAGCAATACACAGCAATAAACAGCATATGGAACTCACCGGATACTAAAACTACTCCCCGCTAAATTGCACCAGACCACACTACAATAAAAAGACTCACGTATGGGTGTGCTCTATGCCTCCCAGGCACAAATCCAAAGCCCGCAATTAGTCCATAAATTGGTGGACCCGAAAAATGTATTGTCTTAGCTGGTATATAATTATCTGTTTTGATGAACTATGATTCTGAGGGCCATTGTCTTCAGGCCTGGGTCTGTGAGTGGAGCAGTTGTCTGACAGACTCAGGAGTGGACTTTCCATTTAGTGTCCATGCCTGAGTGATTTCTGCAGTCTCTTGTTGGCTGGGTGAAATACTGAGTGTTTCTGCATGATTTCTT
Organism: Carcharodon carcharias; assembly: GCF_017639515.1. NCBI lineage: Eukaryota > Metazoa > Chordata > Chondrichthyes > Lamniformes > Lamnidae > Carcharodon > Carcharodon carcharias. Next base: position 4,317,957 of record NC_054486.1, on the reverse strand, counting down.
GAGTTGATGAGAAGCAATTATGCCTTAAATGAAGTCATTCATGTCTGGATTTTTGTTTGCATATTTTTCACTGTTCACCTGTTATTAAACCCATCTTTAACTGTAAGTTACTTTCAAACAGATTTTGTCGCCAACACAATTTTGTTATCAAAAGAAAATAATGTGCACTCACTGGATGTTTTCGATAGAAGTTAGCCAAGCAGAAATTTAAATGTGAAAAGCGGGCAATGTTTGAGCACAGTCAGGTATAAAATGTTTCAATACCAAAAGGGGAGCAGTTTTTTTAATTTTCATCATGACTATATATTTCACTTCTGCTTCAAAAGTATGTCCAGAAACTGAACAGATTTTGTCAGACATAAGAACACTTCTTGGTGCAGGTCTCTGCATTCTGAAATTGTGTTATACTATCTTATTGTTTCCATGGTTATTTAATAAGTTGCATCAACCCTCACTTATGCCAAAACCTGCCGGATTTTTATTAACCTATAGCTTGTTACATTTAACGTGATAACCGGGCTGCTATTTAAGATCTCTATTTCTAATAAAAGATTAAATTGCCTCATAATAACTTAATTCAGTAGTATTGCTGTGAGTAGTGGTTTACTATTAAAGCAATTTATTAAACAGAGACACCAATTTATTTCCTTTACACTTTGGATGCCTAACAAGGTCTTTTATGATTGTGGTTTCCAAGGTGATGTTGGGCACATTGTACCTAGATGACACTGGTGTCATGAAAATGAATAAAAGAGAATAAAGTGCACCAAGCCATGCAAATTTGCATACCATTACTGCTAATATTTCTCATTAAGTGCCCACATTTTTGTTGCGATCTGTCGCAGCCATAATTTTGCGAATCTGTTGTTGCTCATACTATTCATAATAAGAGTGTGATTCATATGCCACAACTGTAGTAGGAATTTAGTGTTTAAATATATTTATTTTAATTGCAACCTAATATAGTTGCTTTAATGATGATCACTCCCAATGTCAAAGTTATCAGATATAATTGTTGTGAGGCTTTGAAACGTATACGCTCAAATCTAAACAAAATGCTAGATAACTGAAGCTAAAAATATGAAATATTAAATGCCTGCGAGGCATGCATGTGGGAAAATTTTAACAGATGTTAGATTTGTGAAGGAATTATTTTGATTATTGGATGTTGGTTAGGGCAGCAACGCCACAGAATGCCAACAATAAGTGTGCTTCGGCTCTTAAATCTGCTGTTAAATGTGATAAGAAATGAACTACCTATGACACCTATTCGCCTGCCTTGCACTGTCTGCTGTAGGTACAGGCTGGCAGTCGAACTTCAGAGGACGACTGTATTAAGGTGACCCCTGCTGTCCACTGACAGAGCTGCAAACTTTGCAAAATTAGCACAAAGTGGCTAAGAGCAAAACGGGCTTTTCTGCTTTAATTGTGCTTCCTTCAAGTGTGGCACCAAAAGCATTGCGCTCTTGCACCTTATCTAACAGATTTCTAAAGGATCTGACTTGCTTCACTGGAAATTTGTCTCAGCATCCACTTGCTGAAAGCAAGCCCCTAACTGTCTGCTCGGTGATGCCAGCTATCGATTATTTCCTCCCCTCCCAACAAAGGTTTTCTTTTTCTCTTTCCCGGCAGGATTCTGTAATGACCCATAAAATCATCACAGAGTTCTGAGTTCCAAAGCCACAACAAGGGCAGCCAGGTTTAGAAGGATTATTTTCTATCAATTGTTTGTTTCAGCTGGCAATATTAGAGAATTAAGAACTAAATTGCCTGAACTAATATTGTTCCATTAACAATAAAAAAACAGAAAAAAATACTTAAGTTTAATTGTGTAAAAGCTCACTACATATCTGCACACTTTTTGATGGGTAATTACTTTAAATCCTATGCCAGAATACTTAGATACTCTTACTCGTTCCATGGTCCTACAAACCTTCCCACTATTCCACGTAAAATAGCTCTCAGGACCAAGCACCTCCTCATGATCTTGAGACCCCAGATCCCCTTTAGCTAACTCTCTGACATTTCCATGAACTAGACGGCTGAAACGTTATACAGTAATTAATGTTGATCCTAGCACACACGCAGCCTGCAGTACAAATTAGAATGGAAAAGGTTATCATAATATTTTGCTAGTCCATTTGGCAGAGTTGAACAGCTCCCTGTGGGAGATGAGGAGCAACTGCATTTTGAAGTTTGTTTTGGGACTCTGCACTTTCAAGCCAGCTTTAAGCTTTTGAAATACTTTAACTAAAAAAAAAATTAAGTGCAACAGTTGAAACAGTCAGTATTCATGTATCTTATACTTTTCAACATTTTGGGTTCCTTGCAGATTGCCTGAATTGTGAAGATGTTAATAGCAAATGTATCACATCATGATCAAGTAATGTGGCAGGGATTGGTAACTGCCAAAATAACTGAAACTTCATCATCAAGGCAGACATCAAGCTTGAAGAGTTCAATTTCAGGTACAACCAACAGCTGGAACTCCTCTGGCTATCCATGATGTCTGAGAAAACACCCAGAGACTAAATAATTTAGATTAAATATTTCTGACCTGTATAATTGTTTAAGAGAGGTATTCAGACACTAGCTGAAAGAGGTCAACCAGCTGTAGAACAAAACTAAGCTGCAATTGTTTAGAAATACGATCTTGCATTCGGAGAGTGGATGGATTGTAATGTAGGCTGTTCGAATTTTGTGTGACAATACGTGCCTGAAATGTAGTGAATGAGATTAGAGAACATTGCAATGGTAACAAGATTTTTTACATTTTGTTTCCAAAGACGCACTATGAATTGTAATAATGGATGGCATTTGAAATGCTATCGGAGTGTTCCAACCACATTACCCAGCGGCAAGTGAAACAGTTACATTTAAATATACATAGGAGCCCTCTTCAGAAATCAAAAGAGAATGCGTTAAAAGTCTCCTCAACTATTTTTATATTCTAAGACTGATTGGCTTCATATAAAACAAAAGTTTATAATACTATCCAAGCAAGTCATTACACCCTTCAAAATCAGCATGGTGACAGTAAGAAGTGCAGTGCTTTAGACTTCTTGACAATGCATATTTTTTTTTTGCTCATGATAGTATTAATGGGCATACTTGTCAGTATGAAAATATACGATTGCGATAAAGTAGAAGAATCCCTGCTGCTCTTCAAATATGATGGAAAGGTTTGACTTTACCAGTGAAAATACCCACAATTCATCACTCTTCACAGAAAGAGTCAAAACTTGCAATCACAACAAGAGGAGAAAGCTTCTAGCAATATCCCTGGGAATATGTTGAGGTGGCCATTTTAGTCTCGCATCATTCTTAATAGGAATTCTGTGATTTTATTACTTACTTCGATATTTCCGTGTGGCAAGGTCAAAAATTGCATTTTTATTCCAATGGCAAATTTTATATTAATTATATGACGTTTCACAGAATGTAAATAGCACATGCACATATTATCCCAAAGATGCAAACGCTGATTGAATGAAATGTCCTCAATCATGAAACTTTGCAATGGTTTTAATTTTTCCTTTCTGCTAGTTAACAATTATACTTTATTTAATACTCGGGACAATTGATCTTCATCCATTTTGTTTACTAGTTTAATGGTTTAACAAACTAATGCAAGGAATAGAGTGAGAAAAATACCCTGTTGTCATCTAAAGAAAACATTTGTAATTTAAAGTGCCCTTTAATTTCAATGGCACATTGATTATTTTTGTAATTATCTGTAATTTTATTTAATCTTATGATAGTAATCATAATTTAACAGCAAAATTAAAAGTGTACCAACATTTTACAGAGTTTATTTTCCCAAGATATTAAATGTTATGAAAAATCTATTGCATTACATTTTCTCTAATGATGTAACATTCATCCTTACATAGAATTCAATTTCCAGATGTTATATTAAGAAAATGATATTATTTTGCAAGTATTGTAAGTACTGATGAAAATCATTACTTCTGTTGTGTTATTAAACTGACCAATTGTTAGTGTTGCCAATGTGTCACTTGCAGTCATTTAGAACATTGATAAGATGCAGAGAGAGTTTCATCAATAATGGAAAACTGAGTCATTTTCTAGTGGTCAACCTATTGGTCCTTATTAACTTATTGAGAAATGTAAAACTGTTCCAGTACTTTGTTTGCCGACATCTAAAAGTCCCTGTGGTTACGGTTTGTTTTCTGACTTGAACAATTAAAATGCCCAATTTTTTTCCCACCGTTGATGTCGTGATCGGGGTCGTTTAGCTCTCAAAGTGCTACCTCGAAATGCTAAATGCTTTCTTCAATTGTCAGCTTGAACTGATGGTTATTGATCCAGTGTCTGTGAACCAGTATTGCTGGGTTGATCAGTGCCTGCCCCCTACTGACTGCATTGAAAAATGCGAATTCTGCAAGTTTCTCGTTCGCCATTGCTGCCATTCTAGTTTTGAGGGTATTTGTTATCCATGAATGTTTCACCTGCTTCTGCAGCACCGAACATTCAAAGGTTTTTTTTTATGTAAGTTGTTAATAACAGCTGTCATAATGTGTACTATGTACACAGTGTGTATGCAATCTGTATTATCTCTTCACAATCTCCTTTTGAACTTGAATTATTTTCCTGCAGATATTAATACAGCATTGAAAACAAAGATCAATCATCATACATTAGACAAAGGAATTTCATTAAGTGGAGCCAAACGATGTGATGCAGTGTTTGAAGGGCATTATTAAATAGCTTTCCTATTTCTGTTATTTCTTGCTTTTGTGTGTGTATTCAGAGCAGCTGGAAGAATGATCTCTCAGATGTATGGATTGAGAATGAATTGGAATGAGGTAGATAATTATTTTTGGAATTTCTGTAGATTTCATCTGCCTAGTCATGGTCTGTAGTTAGATTCAGACTGTATATTTCGAACTCTGTGACTGCATTCCCAATCACTTTGAATGTCTATTCATAGAAACTGGCTAGTACAGTGTTGAGCCAATGTGATTTCAGATGAAAACTAGTACATATGTTTACCTAAATGTAATTTTTTAATTTGTGCCAAGTCTCTTTTGTGTGGACATTGTATTTGTTGCCTTTGAATCCAGTCTGTTTGTTAAAGATAACCATAAACAGAGAAAGAAAATCAATCATTGGAGAAGGGAAGTACATTCACTGAAATCAGTTTGCTACATTGTTTGAGAGACCATAACATAAAAGTGTGTACACTTGTTTTTATAAGATTCAAGAGCGCGCATAGCTTATGCAATTTTGTTTAATTCCCAGAATGAACACTGCTTTCAACTGCCTGTCAGAGAACTGCCTTGTTCAATTTTTACACCGCTAAACTTATTCTTAATAATATTGCCTTAAATCCTTAAAACAAATGTTTTGTAATTGTGATGGTCACTCAATTATGTGATGTCCATCACGTCCATTTTCATTGGAATGCACACAAGCTGACAAGTACTTAAAGGTTTCACAAACACATCAAAATCACAAGTGAAGGGTCACTGCTTCTATTGGTTTAATGTTTGTTATTTAATGATAAAGAGATAGTTGGAATGTGATTTTTGTATACCATGGTGATGGTATGTGTGCATCACGAATGTAAAATGTTTGTTGTGAAGATCCCACTGTTTGCAGGTGTGGAATGCCCTGAGGAAGAGCAGAAGTGATATCTCTGCAGGTGTCAGCTTCAAGAACAGGAACTTCCCTGTCCTCTCGCACGCTTTTGCTCCTTCGTCATGTTTTAGAATTAAGGTCTTGAATTGGAAAAGGTGATTTTATTGTCATTACTACACTTATAAAACCTGGCTGATTTAAAGTTGTGGTCTCTGGGGACGCACAATAGTTAAAAAAAAAAACTTTATGTAATTTTTTTTTGTTTTGCAAGTTAAAATGGTGCAGGAGCACTGCAATGATATTTTGCATCATCACATCACAGGGTTTTTTTTTAGAAAGTATGTAGACAATATTTCCTAAACCACTTTTCAGAAGAATTATCCCCCTTTAAAGCTTCATGCTTCATACAAAATATGACAGGAAACAGTTGCAGTCTGAAATTTGGTTTTCTTATGTAGGTGCATGCATTAGGTACAAATGTTATAAAACAGTTTCGAATATTTTGATTAAAAAAGAGAAATAACAAGCAGTTGACCAATATAACCTTTGGCCTGAAGTTATATTTACATTTTAAATTAAGGTCACCTATCTAATTTTACTTCAAGTACAATAAGCATAAATACCTCAGCTGTAATAAACTATTGAAGCCACTTGCATTGAACTGATGCAAACTGATGTGATGTAGGTTGAGATATGTAGCTGCTCTCATTTCTCTTCACTTATCACTTAGATTTTCATGTTCCATTCACGCCTAAAGCCAATCACGGCTAACTTGGCTGTTGAAGTTGCAAGAAAATTTGAACTCTAAATACCAGAAATCTTTGTTGGTAATGCTATTGTCAAAACAAGCATATTCAATTTCTCTCTCCACTTTTTAGACAACTATTCATCAGTTTAAAATAAATGGGTTAACATCTTGGTTAAAAAAGCAGAGAGATGAATTTGGTGTAAGCCTGTTAAGTGTGTGGATGATAATATCAATATTAATAATTTCCATGGGCTTTGTTGCCTTTAACTTATTGAATTGAGAGGTTTGATTATCATCCCAGTTTAAATAGTGTGACAAAAATGATACCTAGAAATATATTTAAAGAGCTTTTTTGGCAATTAGAAGCCATTTCCTATTTGGCCAAATCTATTGCCTATATCTACATCAATCAGCTGACCAAACGTTTTGATTCTTTTTCTTGTATTTCTCACGTGCCGGTGCAGACTCGATGGGCCGAAGGGCCTCTTCTGCACTTTGATTCTGTGATTCTGCTGCAACCAAAATCCTGGATCTGCTTGTCCTGGTTCAAAAAGTGTAACACTGCCAGAGAGCCAGCCTAAAATCCCACTGAGTTTGAAATTCATTTAATTGGTTTTAGCTACACAGTGGCCAGAATTTTCTTGTCAGCGTGTGTGTGGGGCGGGGGGCACATGCTGACTCATAAAATGACGCGCGGTGATGTCAGGCATGCATCATTCCAATCCTCAGTTCAGCGCGCACATAGCTGACTCGGCTGTGCACCCGCCAAACTGTCAAAAACCTATTTAAGGCCATTATTAAACTAATTGAAGTACTTGTCCTGGCTGCCTGTCTAACCTTAAGGTTGTTGGGCAAGCGAAGCGCCCAGGCGGCCTTTGCATTTTTCATGGAATCTCATCCACGGGCGGGGTGAGGTTTCATGAAGGGTTTATAAGTTTAATAAAAAATTTTTATTAAAGTTCATTGACATGTCCCAGCTCATGTGACACTGTCACATGAGGGGACATGTCTGAAAAATGTTTTTGATTCTTTTATTCAACTTTTCAAAATCAAAGTAATCTTCCTGAGGCAACTCCATACACGAAAAAGCACAGGCCCCGACTCTCCCTCCCCCCAACAACTGCCCGCACAGGTAGCGCTGAGCGCTTCCCATGTGCACCTCATGCTGGGAGGGCCTTAATTGGCCCGCGCACGCAAAATGGCAGACCACAGCCGATTGCGGGCAGTGATCGGCTAGGTACCTTCCCACTCCTGCTCCCAAACTGGCCGCCTGACGGGGAGAAAATTCTCCCCTGTGCTTTTTCTGAAGTAATGCAGAATTCCATAAAAATATGTCAATTTCAATAACTGCTTCAAGTTGACAGAATGCAGAGTTTATGGTCACTAGGTGGTTACGTTACTGTATTAGTAATAATCAGAGAATAAAAATTAAAATGCCGCTATAGCAATGTGAAAATCTGAATTCAGTTTAAAAAATTATGTAAGTAAAAGTGACCATAAGATTGTTGGATGATCATTAAAAACCACAACTGTTTCACTAATGCCCTTTAGGGAAGGAAATCTGCCGTCCTTACCTGGTCTGGCCTACATGTGACTCCAGACACACAGCAATGTGATTGACTCTGAACTGCCTCCTGAAGTGATCTATTAAGTCACTCAGTTGTATCAAATTATTACTCTAGAAGAAGGAATATCATCCCCTTCTCAGCTAGCTAGGGACAGAAACTGAATGCTCCATATGACACACTTATCCCAAGAATAGAAAAAAGATGTTTAGCTGGAGAGGAGATGTTGCTAAATATTGATATTATTAATAGGGGATAACTTGCATATTATATGTCTGATTCTGGTTAGCTAACATTGATAGTGAAGTGGCAAATGAGTTCTGTAATCTTTTTAAGAAAGAAAAATAATCAGAATTCAACTCACAAGACAGATTCTCAGGAAATAGAGGATTTATAGCAGAATTAAAGATACGTTTGATGTTACTAACATTTGAAAACATAAGATAACAATTCCCAGTTATCTTTTTAATGCAGTCATACACATATTGAAATTTGTGGAAAGTAAACAGGTGTTTCAGGGTTTGCCTCAATTAACTCAAAACTTAACTACATAATTGATGATGCATATAGTGTGTTAAATCATGTGAGTGTGCAATGATAACATGCAAATAATATATTTGTTTTCATATATAATACAGATCATGCAAGAATCTGACTTTATGCCAGGAGACAGGCTGTATCTTGCCCACTGAATTAGTGTGACCTGATAAAACTAATAGTTAGCTATGGGAAAGATCACCATAGGATAATACTGTAGATGTGGGAATGAACACAATGGGATAATACTGTAGGTGTGGGAATGAACAGAATGGGATAAAGCTGTGAGTATGGGAATGAACAGAATTGGATAATACTGAAGGTGTGGGAAAGAATACCATAGGATAATACTGTAGGTGTGGGAATGAACAGAATGGGATAATGCTGTAAGTATGGGAATGAACAGAATTGGATAATACTGAAGGTGTGGGAAAGGACACCATAGGCTAATACTGTAGGTGTGGGAATGATCAGTATGGGTTAATACTGTAGGTGTGGGAGTGAATACAATGGGATAATACTGAAGGTGTGGAAATAAACACAATGGGATAATACTGTAGGTGTGGGAATCTACAGAATGAGATAATACTGAAGGTGTGAGAATGAACACAATGGGATAATACTGAGGGTGTGGGAATGATCAGTATGGGTTAATATTGTAGGTGTGGGAGTGAATACAATGCGATAATACTGAAGGTGTGGAAATGAACATAATTGGATAATACTGTAGGTGTGGGAATGAATACAATGGGATAACACTAAGTGTGGGAATGAACACAATGGGATAATACTGCAAGTGTGGGAATGAACACAATGGGATAATACTGAAGGTGTGGGAATGAACACAATGGGATAATACTGTAGGTGTGGGAGTGAACAGAATGGGATAATACTAAAGGTGTGGGAATGAACACAATGGGATAATACTGAAGGTGTGGGAATGAACACAATGGGATAATACTGTAAGTGTGGGAATGAACACAATAGGTTATTACTGTATTTGTGGGAATGAACACAATGGGATAATACCGTAGGTGTGGGAATGAACAAAATTGGATAATACTGTATTTGTGGGAATGAACATAACTGGATAATACTGTAGGTGTAGGAATGAACACAATGGGATAATACTAAGTGTGGGAATGAGACAATGGGTTAATACTGTATTTGTGGGAATGAACATAATTGGATAATACTGTAGGTGTAGCAATGAACACAATGGGATAATACCGTAGGTGTGGGAATGAACAAAATTGGATAATACTGTATTTGTGGGAATGAACATAATTGGATAATACTGCAGGTGTAGGAATGAACACAATGGGATAATACTAAGTGTGGGAATGAGACAATGGGTTAATACTGTATTTGTGGGAATGAACACAATGGGATAATACTAAGTGTGGGAATGAGACAATGGGTTAATACTGTATTTGTGGGAATGAACACAATGGGATAATACCAAGTGTGGGAATGAGACAATGGGTTAATACTGTATTTGTGGGAATGAACACAATGGGATAATACTGCAGGTGTGGGAGTGAACAGAATGGGTTAATGCTGTAAGTATGGGAATGAACACAATGGGATAATACTGTGTCAAGTTTGCACTGTAGGATTAGTTAAGCATCATTGGGGTTTGCACATTCTGGGTTCTATTACATGAGTGCGGTGACTACAGATCTCACAATCGTCAGCCCCAGGGAAGAACGTAAAAATCCTTTTACACAAACTTCAATGAAATCTTCTGTCCATACTTGTTCCATAAAATAATTATCCTTAATATGTTTTTCAGGGTGGTAAATGGATACCAAGCCATGTTATGATGTCATGGCTTCCCTGTGACATTAAAGTAATGGAAATATGATTTGTGTTGTCATCACTTTCTATAATTATTCAAACAAAATTCAACCCATCTGAATGACATATTCTTCTCTTTGACACAATGACTATTATAATGAAACACCAAAAGTCAACTTGTAATGCTTTGAAAGCCGATTTATAAATCTATATTTTTCCTCCTTGTATCTGGAATGCATAACTATGGAATATCAAGTTTATAATCATTATGATCTGTATACGACTTGTTCAACTTACATTAGGCTCAAAAGTAGCTGAAAGAGCCACTGACGATGTGAACATGGCCCATCCTTCATTATATTAGTTTCCAATAATAACCGTGCCTTGTTTACGAAGCTGACAGGTTTTTCATATCACTTGCATATTCTGTTATGGTAAATTCACTGGAGTGCATTCATTGCAGCTTTATGCCAGTTCTGTTTCCTGAGGATCATACTGCAGTAAAGACAAATCTGATGTGTTAAAAAGTTAGTGATTTATGTTTAAAAGTATTTTAATTAAATACTGAAACAAGGAAAGCTGTTTAGCAACTCTGTAAGAACATTTTACTTTCAGTAATAATGTCTGCAGCATTCATTATCATCTCAGGAAATTAGGAATCAAAAAGCATGTGTACATTTAAAAAGGCAGTGTTGCCATGCTAGTGTCTTTTAAGATTTTAGTTTATAAACAAAAAAAAATATCCAATGAAAAGATTGGGAATGCCATGTTGAATCACCAATTCATGTCCAGCACTACAGCTGTTGCTAAACCGTATTGCATTCAGACATTTTGTGTAAGTTTCAAATTCTAGATTAGCAGATAATATGCAAAGCTCATTTGAAATGTCAAGTCAATTGCTATGATTAATCCACAATTTGATATTTGTGCATTACAAACACTAATTAACTGTTTTCCTGAAGGCTGAGAATCTTCTGGAAGCAGCATAACATTTGAAGATTAGGTTACAGGGATTTTTACACACTCAAAATAATTATATGATCTAAGTTTTGGTTAAACTAAGACCGCTTTGTAACAGTTGGCACAAGAATTGATGCAAGTCTGTTAAAGTGAGATCTTTCTTGGTGGAAAGCATGACAGCACAACAGTACTTGAAATCTAGCTCTTCCAATGAGTCATGCCTAAATGAAACTCTCTAATGAGTTGACCTTGGTATCTGAATAACATTGTTGTATTCATTTTACTTTAGATGCAAGATTCTTACTATAGTCCTCATACTGAATCTGGACCCATTAATCCTGATGATGTAAAGCTTCCCACCAAGTCTGCTTAAAAATAAGCAAACCCCATGAAAAGCTGATTAGATTTAAGTATTGATAAACAAATGAGTTGGGATAATTTGAAGATTTGTTAAAAAGAACAAGTTCTAATCCATGCTCAGAGCTAATTCTTTGTCTGGCTCTAGGCAAAACCTTTTTGGTAAACTCGGTAGAGCATTTCCCCCACAGTAGGCCTGTGGGATCTGCTTTGATCATAATTTACAAGTAATTGATTACTTTAATGTGGCAGCAGGATTAACCAAAATGACTGCATGTCAAACTGACATAAATTATTCCAAATTCTACAATCTATTTTAACATTTAAAAGTTTTTATTTCAGCAAGCTTTCCCTAAAATGAATATTCTGTACACGAACATGATCAAATTGCTACTTTAAAAGAAAATCTCATTTGGTTTGCGTCAATTAACTTCTATGAGTTTAAGAAGTTGTCTTACAAAAACTTAGAGAAAGAAATTGGACAACAAAGAGTTCATTTCCTTATCATTTGATCACTTTTTTGACATGAGTGGTTCACACCTTTTTTAACCAACAGCTTCCTTGTACACCTGCTCAGCCATCTCATCAATTTTATTTTAGCAAAGTAGTTTCCTTTCAGTTTGTCCACCAAAAGATGGCAAGTGTGATAAAGGAGAGAAACAGATAAGTATTGGCAGTCTTTATCTTGGCGTCTCTGTTTGTTTTTGCATTGGTGTACGCAATGAAACAAAGAGGATTTAATCATGTTAAACAAAAGGCTATTGGTACCCAGGGGGATCTCATTTACTTTGCTCCTGGTGTACTCGGTTCATATTGCACCTCTTCCTCTTTGTCGATGCAGTACACTGAGTTTCCTACCTGAGGCTTAGAATTGGAAGGTGTGAAACTCAGCATTTGTTTTGACAGGTGCTCTTTCCCAAACAACAACCAGGACAGCCAATGCCTGGGCACATGAGCAACACCCCTCTGATATGCTAATTACTGTATTTACCAAACTTTTCTCTTTAATGAGGTTTAGTAGCTCAGAACACCTTTGTGACTATTGACATGATGTGATGTTCATGCTATGATTTGAATTGAATCCACTATTCATTTAGTGCTCAATATATTGACCCAGCAGTAATAAGGTCAAAATACCTGGAGAGAGGAAGACAGTATTAGTCACTATTAAGTTAGAAACATTTTCCTCATGAGTCAGATTACCACTGCCTATTCCATTTACACTAAGGTTTACTGACCATTGTGTTTAATTTATGTGAAAACACTGTTTTAGTGGACGTTGTTACATGTGGGGAGAGTGGTTTTAAAAGCCCTTTGGGTTCCTTCAAAATAACTTTTGCTTTTCTTCAGTTGCCTCACTGACTGATTTGAAAATCCTGTGACCAGGAATCGAGGTGGGTCAGTCTAGGATGCTAACATCGTAAATTATTTGATTGTCAGTCACTTCCTTTGTGAAGACTTGTAAGTTTTTGACTGATCCATGGTTCAAACATTTATAAATGTTCATGGGGAGGGTGTGGAGATATTGCAAACTTCTTTCCAAAATGCAAATGCTGTAAATAATGGTTTGAAATCACCGCTGTGGTAATTTCCACATCCATTTTGGACTCAAACGTGGAGCAGGCTTTCAAACCGCATTGGTAGGCTTCCTAACCATTGCTTGGCCCTAGAGCTTGCAATTGCTCCATTCCAGACATGAAGTTATTTAATATTGGGACAGTAACAACTGCAGCAGTTTCTCTTAAATCTGCATGACAGCAAGTCAAAGATTAATCATGAGTGTTGGGTTGGAGATGCCTTTGTGATATTATTCAAGAATAATGTACCTACCCATGGATATTTTTAGCCCCTAAATAAAAAATTAAATATTGAAGAGCACCAACTTTTCTGTTTTATCTTGTCTCAATGTGGTTTAAATTTGCACAGATATCTCATTTCAAACTAGCAGCATAAATATGGGCCATACAAAGGTATATTAAATATTAGATTCTGTAAACAATGTTGGGTGAATTGAAGAGATGAAGTCAAGGAGTGGCTGTGTTTGTTTAACTATCATCTTTTCCCCTGTACTGACAGTGCTCCTACTTCTTAGTCGCAGGTCATAATGAATAGATAATGTTTCAGCCACAACAGGTGTTCATTTAAACCTGAGGCATTTAGCAGGTATGAGAAACTTTAATTAACATTTTGTTTAATTACTGCCCTATGACCCCTTTTCCTTTCCCATGTTGGTTCTCACCTTCCCAAACAAAAGCCCAATCCCTGCAGCTAATATTAAGATCAGAAACTTAAATTTGCTGTTTCAGGTTTCGTGAGTTCTTTATTCTGACACTATGACATTCCCATCAGCTTCCTTTTCAGTTGCCATAAGCAGATTAAAGAAATTTCACTAGTTAGGCTTGTTGATTTTTTGGGGTAAAATTCTATTTCTTACTTTCCCTATGATGACAAATTGTGTTCAGTTTTCCGAAGGCTGTTTTAACATTCATTTGCATCCCACCAAGGTCAGAGTCTGATTACTATAAGTAATGTTATCTATCCACACGGAAGGGTAAATGGTTCTTCTGTATGTTCCAGCTCAAGAAAGAGATTAAAAAAAATATCAGAGTATCACTTTTCATTAAAGTAGTTTAGACAAACTTCTGTATGAAATATTGCAGCTGAGAAACTGTTCAAAAATGATCTTAGTTCTACATATGGGGAACTGACATTTCTGCCACCATTTGTGATTATATTGAGCCAATGTGGGTGCTATAGTAACAGCTTATGCTGCTTCCAGCTTTGTGATGCCTTCTCACCCTCCCTGCAGGCTAGCACAGCATCTTTGACATTTTATTCTTCTTACACATTAAAGTTAATGATTATTGTGTGTAACTGTATATGGCACAGTTTTAATGAGGAAAAGTGAACTTTGCAATCTCACTGTGTTTTTATTACGAAGAGCTCACCATCTTTACATCCTTCATTTGATTCAGAGATCATGTCAAAATGTCTGATTTCATTATTCAAAAGCTAAGGAAAACAGACAGTTGATCTGTTTAGCACTTTGTGTGAGAGTCATTACTTGTACATGTTTTAATGTGTAACATTGTCTCTTTGTGGATGCTACTAAATGAAGTATTTATCAATTAAAGAGAAACTGAAAGTAAGCCGACAGAGAATATGCATTTGCTTTACAAAAAGATCTCTTGTACCTCATAATGAAATAGACAATTATTCTGACAAGCAAGTTCATTAGCTTCATTATGGGAGCGAACAAATGATTTTTGCCTTTGTTTCTAAATGATTTCCAGAGTGTAAATGTACATTTGTACCAATTTTCCAAGGATGCCAGCTCATCGTAATATTCATTCAGTGAGATGTTACTGTAGGAAGAGACAAAGAAATTAACCTGACAAAATGTAACTGCTGAAAATTGTTCAGGCACAATTCCTTTTGTTCAGATGGTCTTTGAAATCACTGGCTATTACCAAGATTTGGATAATGTTTTTAAGTTACTAAGAGAACAGAATTAATGTCTATCAATCTTGTTAACTCATTTATAATCTGTTTTACCTGTCCAGTAAATCTATGAAAAAATTCCCTCAAAACCTCCATAACCAATAGTTTAGCAAAGACAGTAACAGAGCAATGGTTGCCTTTTTAATAACGACATTGAACTTTGTAATTATCAGCAACAGAGGTGATATATGTGCAATTATTTGAGTGTTGTCAGTGTCGTGGGACTAACTGACAGACACGGGAATGTTTATTTCAATTCCTGGATAAAGGTCATCTTTACTTGTTGCAAAGAGGGGCACATGGTGGTCGAAGTCCTGTCAGGGCAAATACTGAGGCAATAATGCTGATCCACGGTAAAGCTATGCTCACAATGTTTGGCACTATTCCTGTATTTGGTATGACATTCAAGATTGGATACTGTGAAATGTTAGTGTTGAGCTGTAATCTGTCAGCCTTGCTAAGCATATAAAATGAAGTAAATACATTTTTAGCATGCAATTAATATGCATCTACAATAGGTACTGTAAAAGCAACACTGATAGCCACAGCAAAACACTTCCACATTCATTAAATGATGTATATTTTGGCTCACACAAATGAGAACTGCAGTAAAATAGCATCTAATTATGTCTCATTAAAACTAGCAGAAATCAAAACAGCAGCTTAGTTTGCCTGCATGTATAACATCAGATGATGATGTCTTTCTATCGAGCTTGCCGATTTATTTAGCTAATGCAGAAATAATTGGTTTTTGGACATAATGATTTCAAAGTCCCAAAGACACCGGCTGTCATCTGTGATCTCATGAGATGGAATGTTTAAATGATCTGAGTGCCCTAAAACTACAAGCAACATATAACTGTCTTGCATGCTAATGTGTATGTGTTGCGTAAGTGTTTTAATACTGCATCTATCTGTACTGACTTTGTCAGGATTCCAAACTACAAAATGTAAAGCTGACTGTGACAACTTTAATTGGACAAGTTTATGGCAAATTAACTGATTTCCACTGTTCTCGAACAGGTTTCCATGGGTTTCATGCACAGTACTATGTCACTATGTGTGGGAATCGGATTGGTTGCATTAGTACAATAAGCTGCCATATAATACGTTCGCTGTATGTGTCCAGATTTCAGTTACATAACAACCTGTGATAATTACTAAACATCGAGTCTGGCTGACAAGAATAATGTCACAATAGGAACATTTCAGAATATGATAATCATGGCTGGGGAAAACAATGGTGATTTTTCTTATGTAAATAAATTACCAACTGGAGTTTAGAATTATGATCCATTATAAAGTGTGTGTGTGTTTATCTCCTTCTGCAGTTTAGACATTTGAGAAAATTCTGTTCAGAAACTGGCAGAAGATTAAAAACAGTACAAAAGTTGTTTGAATTTTTCAATTCAGTTAAATTAATTTGTGTTCCTAATTACACTCGTGATTTTCTAACATATTTCATTGTTTAAAATAACTTCTCCATGGAGTTCTCCCTTTGAAGGTTCAAAAACAACCTGCAGTTAAATAGCACCTTTATCATTGAAAAGCCTCCCAAAGTGCCTCACAGGAGCAGAATCAGACAAAAGATGACACCAAAGCAAAAGTTGATATTATAAGGGGAAGAGGTTAAGTCTTAAGTGGTCTTAATGGAGGGTAGAGAGCCTGAGAGATTTGAATTGTAGAGTGTTGTACAGCTGCTGATGGGGTAAAGGAGTGGCAGATACTTAAGAGGTTGGAGTTAGAGAAAAACAGAGCTTTCAGAGGGTTATAATTCTGGAGGGGTTTCTCAAGACAGGAAAATGTAAGGCTATGGGGTGTCAGGAAGATATAATAATTTTCATAACGTTATTAGAATTTATTGTCAAGTGGGGTCTATGTGTGTGTGTGTGTGTGACTTAACTGAATTAAAGGCAGCAGTCAGAAGGCTTTGATGTAACAGAATGTAACAGATAAGCAAGGTTTGAATTGTAAAGTAGATAAACATAGGTGTAACAGGAACAATTGCATCTTTAAATAAACCAGGTTAACTTGAATTAAAAAGAGGGGGCGAAATGTTTCACCTAACTAAGAGAAGTTAAGATACCGTGTGTTTATTTTTTCCAAAGATTACTGGTAAAATTGGTACTTTGATGGATTTTTATTATTAGAGAGTTCAAGTCCAAAGACACAGCGAAACAATGGGAATTTGCATTCAAAAGGGAAAACATGAATAAAGGAGAGAAGGATGTGTGCAAAGGAAAGAATTCTAAGATCTAACACAAGTGTGAAAAGCACTTAAACCTCAAGCAGCTGTCTACAAGGAACTGAAGCTGAGAAAAACTCACTTTGAATTTGACTGTTCAGGGTATTGTGTGACACTTTGCCTGGGTCTTTTAAAATCTATGTGTCTCACTGTTGCCTTAACAGAGGTGTAACTGGGGTTTAGATTAAATAGGGGATTTAGAAGATATCATTGTAGCAATTTGTAGATCTCTGTATGTGCTTAAAATAATTTATTTTATTAATAAAGGTTTAATTTAGTTTTGTAAAAAACTTTAAGACTTGGTAGCCTTCTTTTTACTGAATTCAAAGCCTGCATTTCAAAATAAACACAAATTCCAAATAGTTGTGGAAGCTGCTTTAAGTTTCCCTCTGGGATTTGGACAGCTTGGCATTTACCATCCACCTGCCATAACAGGAGCATAACTTGAGCAGAGGATCAGAATGTGAATGGGAATGTATGTTATTGAGAACAAAGGCGATGGCTGAGTGCGATTTTATGTTCATTAGGATTTGGGCAGCAGTGGTTTGAAGAAGCTCAAGTTTATTAAAGTTGGAAGAAGGGAGAATGGCCGAGAGAGCATTGGAACATTGTGAAGGTAGCAACAGTATGAAAGGTATTTTCGGCAGCAGGTGGCTGAGATAGCCAGGTGGTGAGCATTAGGATGGGGACAAAAGGATCAAAGGTAAAGATAAGGAAGTGATTGAGCAGACTGATAGCTGTAAAAATGTCGTGGAAAATGGGGGAACCAAAGGCTAGACAGGTGACAGTTTAAGAGTGGCCCCATAAGCGACTTGGAGAAAGGGTTAGATGTGGAGTTAGAAGGGAATATGAGTGGCAATGAATACAAGGAAGTGATGGTTTTGACTCTAATTCAGACATTGAGAATAGGGAGGCCATGTTTAAGTAGCAAGGTTGGGGCAGTGGCTGTGAATGTGGGTAAGAGAGTTTGTTTGAAAGGAAAAGTTAAGGAAGGACAAGAGAATTCCGAGGTGAGAGGACAAGCTAAGTTGAAATAGACATCAAAATCATAAAAAATGAGGAATCACTCAGTTCAGAGGTAGGAAAGAAGGGAAGGGATCTTGATAAGAAGCTTTGGATGGAGTTGGGCAGTCAGAAAAGAATAATAAATCTAAAGAAGAGGCAAGAAGAGTGGAGCAACTAAGAACCTCAAGGAAGGAGATGGTGAGACAGACAAAGTTGAGATTTGAGTATAAGGGCCATCCAGCTACACCGGGACAGTTTGACTGGACCAGGAAGTTATAGACATGTGAGGAAGGGAAAGGTGACATGAGCCTTGAGTCAAGCTTTCATCACGGCAATAATGCCAATGCAATCCTTCACAATAAGTTAATGATGAAAAGGACACTCTTCAGAAGTGAATGGGCATTCTGGAGAGACATGCCAAGGGAGCACTGACTGTTTATCAACTGATAGAGTCTAAGAGGTGGGAGGAGTGAATGGGAGGAGGAGAAGGATAGCAAGATGAACTTGAAGCAGAGGTGATGGATGGGAAGGTCAGCGAGAGAGGTGGATGGGACAGTAGTGGCTGTTGCTTGGAAAGGAGCACTGACAGTATCACTCAGCAGCAGACAATTTGCATAAATCCAGGCCCCACAAGTAACCAGATAAACTGTTTTCATAATTAATTACATTTAGTTAACATTTGGACAGGATACCAGTGACAAGTCCACTGGCTCCTCTTTAAATAAGGTGATGGGATCTTCCATGTTCACCTGGCAGAGCAGCTTTCAGTTTAATGGGCCATTTGAAACAATACCTCTGATACTGCAGCCATCCCATGCTACTGCACTGAGGTATCAGTGTAGATTTTGTACTTGTGCTGGAGTTGGGCACAATCTTTTCGCTCAGTACTGAGTGGTATTGTGCCTCCTGGCTCGGATTCTCGGGCCCAGCTGTGGCAGGACCCACTGTGCTGGATGTAGCTGGCCAGCCAAAAGTCCATTGAGTTTGGGAGGGCTGGACGATCCCAGCAGTGGACAGGCCAGATAATCCACCCAATGTTTCAGTTCAAGGTGGCAATGTGTTAATTACCTGCCTGTTTTGATTACCTGCTTTGTAACTTAAAAACTTGCTTAAAATTTATGAAAATACCAATGCCAGTAGCTTATAAACCTGAAGTTATATTTCCATACCTTTGTTAGGTCATTGGCTGCAAGATTATTGCTCCAAATCGCTTATCATTCTCAAACAATTCGATTTCATCGCAGAAAAAGGCGCAATAATATACTGGGTGATCTACGTCCATCCAAGGCACTGATTTTGTGTCTAATATCTTTAACACATATTTAAAAAATACATTTGATCAAAACTCTTGCACTGCACTCCTGAGATTTTAAGCTCAGCTGGAGGCCTGGATCACAGCTCAGTTGATGTCAGGCATATATTTAGTCAATAAACACCTGTGCCCACACAATGGGGCTGTCACCCTTTTCATTCAGGTGTCGGTTTGGAACTTGCAATCATTCCTAACCTGTGGCTGTGGGTGATTATAATTGTACAATTAATAAATAGCCAACATAATTAAAGGATCCACCTGCGACTTCAACTGCAGCTTCATGTATGGTGACATTTTGACGCTCTCTATTTTTTTCTATAAAGGTGAAGGCCTTATTTGGAACAATGATGGTGGTTTTATTATTATCCAAACAATACTTAGGCTGGTATCGTCCACACCCATTGGCGACAGGCACCATGGTGGGCATCAGTGGATGATGTGGCAAGATGGAAAAAAAATTGGTTTTACACCGTTGTGAAGCCAGTTTATGATCGTCCACTCCATCCGTCAGTGGTGGGCCACATTTCCTGCTGTCCAACATCAGGAACTTAATTTTAATGCATTTGCATCTCATCACTTTGGCAGCAAGCCAGAATCATCCCCCCCCCCACCCACATCAAATTTTTCTTCCACGGCAGCATGACTCAGAATCACGTGATTTACCTTTCAAAAGCCTGCACCTGGCGAGCTGAACTTTGAGGGGAACTGCTGTAGGATTTGGCACCATAGGGACATGGAGGGCATCCACTGCCAGTGACTATGAAAGTGACTGCGGTGCTCAAATTTTGTGCCAGTGGCTCCTTCCAGGGTTCCACAGGTGATCTGTGCAGGATCTCGCTAGCCTCCATCCACAAGTGTGTCCAGGACATCACGTATTCCATCTTTAAGAAGACTTTGTGTATTTCACCTGGGATCAGGAAAGCCAGGAAGCAAGAGCGCTGGGATTTGCGCAGATTTCAGGTTTCCCACAGGTTCAGGATGCACTCGACTGTACTCATGTGGCCCTCAGATCTCTGTGGTAACAAGCAGCCAACAACGCCTACCACAAGGGCTTCCACTCACTGAATGTTCAGTTGGTGTGAGACCACCACAAACACATCCTACAGGTCTACGCCCAATTCCCAGGGAATGTCCATGACTCCTACATCCTTAGCAGGTCTCAGATCCCTGACATCTTCCAGGGTCCAGAGAGGCTGCAGAGTTGGCTCCTCGGGGACAAGAGCTACACACACAGGCCGTGGCTGATGACACCCATGTGGCAGCCTCAGTCTGCAGCAGAGCGATGGGATAATGAGGCTCATGATGCAAGCTGGACTTCGGTGGAGTAAAGGGTAGGCTTTTTGAAAATGAAGCTGGTGCACTCGGGAGGTCCTAACAGCTGCAAGATTTGTGGAGGATGATGACGAGCTGCAGTGAGGACAGTCCTGACATCCTCACCTTACATCTGTGAAAATCTGACTCCTGTGTGGCTGAAGGCAGCGCACATACCCTCAGTGCTCAGGCTCCTGTCATGGAGACACAGCGGAGACCCTAATAGTCGCCAGATTCTAGGAGGATGATGACGATATGCAGTGAGGACACTCCATAGATCTTCACCTAGCTTCTGAGAATGTCTGAGTTCTGTCTGGCTGAGGGCAGCTCGCTGGCGCTCTGTGATCAGGGTCATATCATGGAGACGCAGCCATGAAACTTTAAATGTACCTGATCCATTGTCTGCCTTCAGCATCTGTCTCCCTTCAGAAGCAGAGCCTCACTGGTCACAGGTACTGAGGAGATGAGGGGCCAGCCCCACCTTAAAGGTGCTGAGATCACTCAGAGAGAATGAGAGAACTCTGTGACTCCTGCCCACAACATCCTGGCAGCAACGACCAGCACCATTGAGGTGCAGGCATCAGTAATGTGTCCAGTGTGTGTGAGGCCGGACCATCACTTTACTCTGAAGGTTACACACTGCACAGGGAAGAGGCCACCTTCATCTTGTGCAGGAACCAAGGTTTCACATCTGAGTGACACAAACACTGCTCATCAGAACAAGGAGCCATAGGCAGGGAGACATTCTTGGGAGTTTATTGACAATAATGATTTTTATGTACAAGTGATTAACGCCGATGCCTAGGCTGTGCAATTACATCTTCTTAACCTTCCTAACCCTGCCACTGTGTCTTGGTTGTCCCCCGACATCCACAGCTGAGGTGGAGGCAGCCTGCTGACTGCTACACCCTGTCTGTGATGACCTTGGTGGGTGTCCTCTGGAAGGCCGAGACCTGAGGACCCCGGCCTGCTTTGGGTATCCATTTGGATCTGCCGGAGTCACCTGGGTGGATGGCCTGGGGTGTCAAACTGCAGGTCCTTCTCCCTATAGGTGCCCGAGGGCCCCTGGCTGACTCCTTGAGGAGAAGGGGAAGCTTGAGAAAGATTAAGCTGCCCCGCACCCCTCTCATATTGAAACTTTGGAGGGCAACTACGGCATCAGCTATGGAGTTCAACTCACACAGCAATGCAGGTCCGATGTCCTGGACTAAGGTTTGTATGGCAGCTGCCATCCTGCTAGTGTTGACTCTGATGTGTTGGCACGTTGGTGCTATCACTTGGACTTAAAGCAGACGGACTCCTCCATCATCCCTCGCAATCTGAGGGGTGCACCAGACATCCCTCCCTGATGTTCCCGTGATTGTCTTTGCAGCTCCAACATCTGATTGAGGACGGAGTCCAGAGGCTCACCATCTGACTCGGACTCAGCAGGTTCCTGACCTCCAGCAGTTCTCCGAGTGCCGGCGACCAAGGATCTCCCTTCCTCCGCCTGCGGTGGGACAGATTGTGGGCTGTGCTCACCAGATTGTGATCCCGAGGCTGCTCCACATTTAGACCCCCCCCCAGAGGTGTGTGTCACTGCGCTGGTGAAGGGTGCAGGTGAGCACCGTGATGGGTCTTCAGAGGTGCTACCCTCGGGGGCCTCATCCGAGGTGCTCTCAGTGCTAGGGTCAGGGTCAAGGTCACCTGAGGGAGACGTACAGATGTGCCTCGGACAGAAAGTGGAGATTATTAGTGCTTGAACGCAGAATAGTGGACTCAGGGTAGCATTGAGGGAGGGATGGTAGA
Source organism: Carcharodon carcharias (assembly GCF_017639515.1). Classification (NCBI taxonomy): domain Eukaryota; kingdom Metazoa; phylum Chordata; class Chondrichthyes; order Lamniformes; family Lamnidae; genus Carcharodon; species Carcharodon carcharias. The sequence continues at coordinate 4,295,224 of NC_054486.1, read as the reverse complement.
GTGCAGGATCCTCACGTGAATGTTTGCCAACGACCTCACCATCACTGCAGGAGTGGTCAATGTCCTCTCTGGCCAGTTCCAATCCACCACTCTCGAATGGAGTGAAGATCTTGATTCCCAGCAATCCACTTGGAAATATATCGCTGTTCCTTCACTGTCGCTGGGTCAAAATCCTGGAACTCCCTTCCTAACAGCACTGTGGGTGTACCTACATGACATGGGCTGCAGCGGTTCAAGAAGGCAGCTCACCACCACCTTCTCAAGGGGCAACTAGGGATGGGCAATAAATGCTGGCCCAGCCAGCAAAGCCCATATCCCGTGAATGAATTTTAAAAAATATCTTGTCTGGGACCTCTCCCAATGATTGTGCCTGATCTTTTTCTTCATAAAGACAGGTGGAGAGAGTGTGAGCAAGGCACATGCCAGGCTAAATAAGAAGGATCCAGGCGTGTGTGTGTTTGCTGAGTGGAGCCATGGACAGGCTGAGGAGGCAGTCTCCAGAGGAGATGAGGCCAGATGGAGATGTGAGGGTGTGTGTGAGAGAGTGAGTGATGTCCCTTGAGCTGGCAGTGAGTGAGATGCCATTGAATGTGTGATGGGCTTGAATGGGTGGGTTCAGAGCGATGAGATGGTTGCCTTACCCTGGCTGCACAGATGAGATCATTGATCCATTTTCTGCACTGGATGGCTGACCTCTTGTGTGCAGCATTGGCACTGACCACCACTGCCACCGCCTCCCAAGCCGGAGTGGTGAGACTGATGGGCCTCCTGCGACCAGAGCGGGGGTAGAGGACATCGCAATGGGCCTCCATTGTGTCCAGGAGGCATCCCAGGGATGTGTCACCAAATCAGGGGCTGCACTCTTCTTGGCATTTGGGGCCATGTCTTCAGTGGAGCAGTCTGGACTGCAACCATTGAGAAGTGTGCGCGTGGCTGCAGTTTAACTTTGGCACCAGGAGCGAGGAAGTGGCGAGGTAACGAGGGCAAATTGGAGGCCGCCTGCCAGCGAGGCGGTGTGTTCCCTGTGGCTGCATCATGAATGAGGCGGGAAGCGGGTGATAAAGCATGGAAACCCGCCCCTGTGGCTGATGGGTCAGAAGTCTTTATTCACATCCCCTACCACACTTAGTGCAAATCTGGGACAGTTCCACCCTTACACTTGGCACAGGGAAGATTTCTTGTTCGATATTAGTTACAAAACTGTAAATTAATTATTCACACTTGTATTTAGAAATTTACCAGATTTTAGTAAACATTTTCTCCCCTGGCCTTCCTGTCATGTCCATCTTGCTTTTGGGAGTTTGTACTGAGATTGCCTATCATCCTAGAAATCTCCCTTTTTCATTGAATCACGAATGTTGATGACTAACATATTTTCCATCTGTTGCCTCTAAGTCTATTCAGGCAATAAGACCTTCTGAGTTCTGCCATTGTTCCCTGCAATCATGCAGCGAGCTCAGCTGAGTGTTGCTGCAGCCTGGGTGAGAACACCCAAACTATTTCTCCATCTTTTTCCATTCATAATGCTTCTTGTGACAAAAAAACCTTTTACAACTGATGGGTTCGTTCCTGATTTCTTGACATTTCCTTTAATGCTTTCTGAAATCCAGCTGGCCAAGGTTGTCTGATTTCTACTGGTGAATCATAGTTGTGTGATAAAACCTTTCATCTAAATATCTTGCCTGATTTTAACTTTTGCCGTCTGGATAATAATACTGAGTTTGCACTTTTCCTCAACGCATAAAACCTGCTCCAACAGCAGTCACATAATTTAGCCAAGTTTTGTTACAACAACATATTCTGTTCAAACAATGATTAAAGCTGAAAGCTTAATGTCTCCTCGAATGCTGTGTCTACTTTAGGATGCTTAGCCACTTCTTCTGATGACTGTTATTTGCTAAGCCCTCAATTTCCTCATTGTCTCCAGCATTTGCATTGTTTTTTAAATGTCATGTTTTAGTGCATTTGGCTACACTTATGCAAATTTTCCTTGATCTTTTTAGCACTGTAAATCTTACTTTTCCAAATGCCTCAGGGCTCATTTGCATAGCTGCAGCGTTTAAGGACACAAAGGTTTCCTTGTTTTATGCCACAGTCATAACTGGTTCACCTTTACACCCCCCAAAAATGGTTTTACAGCTCCCCCTAGCAGTTTAGATAAGTGCAAGTGAGGGTCTGGTGAGTTGAAAGGGGTAGAAATTTCAATTATTAATAACATGAACTTTTTTAAACACTTTCCCTCACTTCAGTGACCAATCAATTAACACTTGCGCTTCAATTAACTGAAGTACTTTCCTTCCCTCCCAGAATTTTTACATGGACCCTGGCATATTCCCAACTCCTAAAACCACACTCAGCTTAACTTTATACAAGAAGTGGCTTTTCCCACAGGCATAGCCCTTTGTGCCACCATAATGGAGTAGCACCATGTTCAGACCAGGAGAACCAGACAGCAAGGCCCATTAAGTCAAAGCTCCCTATACAAGCTACAATGGCCTTACGTGGACCTCTCCACTATTACAATGACATAAAAGTGGCATTGAACAGTGGAGAATATGTGAATAGGAATCGTTCTGCCCTTAGGACTTTCAACTCATTTATACTCAAACCAGGCTGTGTTTTCATTTGTCAATGTGAGGCCAGAAGCTGCAGGGTGGCATCATCGACTGATTGACTGCAGTGGCAGCACCTTCATCTACCAAATGTTGCCAAAGCAGATCCCTTTGGCACGGCAAGACTTGATGAGGAATCCTTACTTGTGCAAAGGAGTTCTAATCTGCTGAATTATGCTTCAGTTATAAAGTTACACAGAGCATTGGTGAGGCTGCATCTCGAATATTGTGTGCAGTGTGGGTCTCCTTATTTGAGAAAGGATGTAAATGTGTTTGTAGCAATTAGGGTTTTACTTCATGTGTAGTGTACCTTTGAGAATGATACTTGTTAGGCAGGATCATATGATCTGTAGTAACCAATAGGGTAGTAGCACGGGCTACCTCAGCAGTCAGTGTACAGATATAGTTGGAGTTGAAAGCATACATATAGTTGCTGCTGAGTATATTGTAAATAAACTTAAAGTTTCCACCCAAGAAGTGCCTGCGGATCAACTGTATCACTAATAGAATAACTTGGCCATCCTACAACAGCGTTGGAGGTGGGTCAGAGGAGGTTTACTAGATTGATACCTGGAATGAGTGGATTGTCTTATGAGAAAAGGTTGGACAGACTGGGCTTGTTTCCACTGGAGTTTAGAAGAGTGAGGGGGTGATTTGATTGAAGTATACAAGATCCTGAACGACCTTGACAAGGTGGACATGGAATGGATGTTTCCTCTTGTGGGTGAGTCCAGAACTAGGGGGCACTGATTTAAAATTAGGGATCGCCCTTTTAGGACAGAGATGAGGAGAATTTTTTTCTCTCAGAGGGTTGTGTGACTTTGGAACTCTCTGCCTTAGAAGGCAGCGCAAGTGGGGGTCACTGAATATTTTTAAGGCTGAGGTAAACAGATTCTTGTTAGGCAAGGGAATCAAAGGTTATCGGGGTAGATGGAAAACTGGAATTCAAAACACAAACAGACCATGCATGATCTTATTGAATGGCAGAGCAGGGTCGAGGGGCCGAATGGCCTACTCCTGTTCCTATTTTGTATGTTGTATGAATAGTCTATTTCCTAACTTACTGTGACCTTCATAAAATAAAAAAGCAAGAAAAGCAATGTCCATGTTTTAGAAAGTAGACTTTTCTTATTGCAGATGATGGGGCTGGCAGGTTATTTGTTTGAATATAAGATTGCCAGTTAATGAGTGTGTGGGAATTGTGGTAGAAAAGATAAAGTAACAGATGTGGAGTTTTGAGGATGTGGGAGTGGACAAAGGGGTTTGGAGGTTGCGCAAGTTTCTTACAGGGAAGTCATATAGACCCTTATGTCGGCTGTAAGAGGATGAATCTGTGTTGCTGAGGAAGATAACACGCTACCTTTGCCGGCCCTCTCCTGAGCTGTGATATTTAGAACTGAATGCCTGCAATACAAGTGACCTTGTAAGTGATGCTGTGTGGAGATTCTTATCTAAGATCACAGCCTTACTTCGATCTGTTCCGCCGGAGTTACAGTGAGAATCTGACAAAGCAGCCAAGAGGCTGTAACCCTTCATTTATATTTCAGCTGGCTCACTGAAATATTAGCATGATCCTCAGAGACTATAACATCAAGTGATGTAGGGACAAACAGAGGAGAATCCCAAGGAGCAGATTTTAAAGAAATGCTGTCCTCTTTCAAGCCTTTCCCATAAGCACACAGGAGAAGAGATGACTGGAATACAAGCTACCCTAAACAGCTCCATTTAATGAAGTGGTTTTGGAAATGCAGACAGTACTGTGAAGGAAACTGGTTTGTTCTGGAGCAGAGGGGGCTTCTCTGCAATAAAAGCCAGTATCATGGCTACAGGAGGGAAATGCAGCATCAGGCTGTGTGCAGGTCAGTAAAACATTTGCTGATCTTGAGAAGGGTGCCAATTAAGTAAAAGCCATTTTTGCTCCCTTTTACAAAAAATTGCCTTACACAGCCTTCTCTTTTAATCTTGATGCCTCGTCACAGAATGACAATCAACAACACTCAATAATAGTTTGCACAATTTCAAAATACACAAGCATGCCCTTTTTTTTTGCAGGGCTGTGTTCATTGTTGGTGGTATAAGGTATTTACCCTCCGCCCCTTCTGGGGCAAACAATGATCCACTTAGAAGACTGTCCACACTAGGTACCTCAGATACCTAAGTGTTCACACAGTTGCATAAGATGGCTACTGGCATGGATATTTGGATCTAAACATATTTTCTATCACATTCATAATTACACAGTTTCCTGGTCTCTATTTTGACTAGAGAAGGCCACACTAGTTTCTGAAGACAGAGGGAGATTTCAAACATATGAACCTACAAGCAGTGTCTCAATCCTGCTCCACCATTTGTTGAGATCATGGCTGATCTGATCATGGCCTCAACTCTTCTTTCCTGTCTACCCCCTATACACTTTGACACCCTCGTTAGTCAATAACTTATCTAACTCAGCCTTAAACATATTCAATGACCGAGCCTCCACTGCTCTCTGGGCAAGAGAATTCCACAGACTAACGACCCTCTGAGGGAATAAATTATCCTCACCTCAGTCATAACTGGGAGGCCACTTCTTTTTAAACTGTGTCCCCTTGTCTAGTCTCTCCAACAAGGGGAAGCATCCATTCAGCATCCATCCTGTCAATTCCCCCCAGTATCTCATGTGTTTCAATATCAGCTCTCAGTCATCTAAACTCCAATGAACACCCTGTATATCTTACCCTGTATAACTATAGCAAAACTTCCCTACTTTTATGTTCCATTCTGCTTGCAATAAATGACAACATTTCATTTGCCTTCCTAATCACTTGCTTTTCCTGATATATATTAGTGATTTACAGGGACTTTGGTGTAGAGGGCATAATTTCAATAATGATACGAAACTTGGAAGCATTGTAAACTGTGAGGAGGATAGTGTGAAACTTCAAAAGGACATAGACAAGTTAATGGAGTGGGCATACAGGTGGCAGATGAAGTTCAATGTGGAGAAATATGAAATGATTCATTTTGGTAGGAAGAACATGGAGAGGTGATAGAAAATAAGGGGTACAATTCTAAAAGGGGTGCAGGAGCAGAGGGACCTGGGGGTATACGTGCATAGATCATTGAAGGTGGCAGGATAGGTGGAGGGGAGCAGTGAATAAAGAATACAGTATCCTAGGATTTATTAATAGGAGCAAAGAGTACAAGAGATAAAAGGTTATGTTGAACTTGTACAAGAGACTATTTCAGCCTCAGCTGGAGTATTGCATCCAGTTCTGGGAGCCTCACGTTACAAAGGATGTGGAAGCTTTGGAGAGAGTGAAGAAAGGATTCATGAGAATGATTCCAGGGATGAGGAACTTCAGCTATGAAGATAGATTGAAGAAGTTAGGACTATTTTCCTTGTAGAAGAGAAGGCTGAGAGGAGATTTGATAGAGGTGTTCAAAATCATGAGGGATCCGGGCAGAGTAGACAAGGAGAAATTGTTTCCACTCATGAAAGGATTGAGAATGAGAGGGCACAGATTTAAAATAATTGGCAAAAGAACAAAAGTAATTTCAGAACATTTTTTTTTCAAACAGAGAGTGCTAGGATCTGGAATGCTGTGCCTGAGAGTATGGTGGAGGTAGGTCCAATCGAGGTGCTAGGATCTGGAATGTGCTGCCTGAGAGTATGGTGGAGGTAGGTCCAATCGAGGTGCTAGGATTTGGAATGCTGTGTCTGAGTGTGTGGCGGAAGCAGGTTCAATCGAGGCATTCAAAAAGGAATTAGACTGTTATCTGAAAAGGAAGAATGTGCAGGGTTATGGGGAGAAGACGGGAGAATGGCAAAAGGTGAGTTGCTCATTCGGAGAGCTGGTGCAGGCATGATGGGCCGAATGGTCTCCTTCCGCACTGAAAAAAATCCTGTGATTCTGTGACGTACTGGGACATCCAGATCTCACTGTACCACAGAGCTCTGCAATCTCTCTCCACTTAAATAATATTCTGCTTCTCTATTCTTCCTGCCAAAGTGGACAAGTTCACATTTTCCGATGTTATTCTCCATCTGCCAAATTTTGCCCACACACTTAACCTGTCTTTATCCCTTTGCAGGCATCTTATGGCCTCTTCACAACTTTCCTACTTAACTTTGTGTCAACAGAAAACTTAACAATCATACTTTTGGTTGTTTCATCCAAGTTGCTGATATAGATTATAAAGAGCTGAGGCCCCAGCACTGATCCTCATGACATTCCACTCATTACATCTTGTCAACCCAAAAATTACCCAGTTATGCCTACTCTCTGTTTCCTGTTAGCTAACCAATCCTCTATCCATGTGAATATGTAACCCCCTACATAATGAACACTTATCTCACGTAGTGACCTTTGATGTGGCACCTTATCAAATGTCTTCGGGAAATCCAGGTACACCGCATCAACAGGTTCCCCCTTATCTACCTTGCTTGTTGCTTCCTCATAGAACTCTAATAAGTTAGTCAAACAAGATTTCCCTTCCACAAAACCATGTTGACTCTGCCTGATTGCATGAAGATTTTCTAAGTGCCCCACTATAACCTCCTTAGTAATAGATTCCAGCATTTTCCCCGTGACAAGATTTTAGGTTAACAGGCCTGAAGTTTCCTGATTTCTGTCTCCCTCCCTTCCTGAATAGAAGAGTTACATTTGTTATTTTCCAGTCCATTGGGATCTTTCTAGAACTGAGGGAATTTTGGAAAATTAAAATCAATGCATCTACTGCTTCAGCAGTCACTTTTTTAAGACCTTAGGATGAAGTCCATCAGGATCTGGGGACTTGTCAGCCCTAGGTTCTAATAATTTTCTAAGTAACCTTTCCCTAGTGATTGTAACTGTTTTAAGTTCCTCCCTCCTTTTCAAACCTTGATTTACAATTATTTCTGGGATGATATTTGTGTCCTGTACCATGAAGACAGACACAAAACTGGAATCTTCCATTTGGAGTAAGGTGTGTGGACAGGAGACTGCACCTGAAGAGATGTAGATCGAATGAACAGTTGGAAATTTGGTTCAGTTGGGAAGACCTATGCAGTGGGGAAAAGAAGTGTCCCTTTTTCTGCTGTTTTACAGCCTCCAGTAGTTGGTGGATTTCTTTTCTTGTCTCCAAGTGAAGTGAGTGCGACTTTCTATTAATTTACCTGTGTAAATTATTGACTAATTGAGTAATTAAGTAAACAAGGTTGGACAGACATGGCCGGGCTGGAGGTGTGCCACGATTACAGCATGTGGGAATCTGTGGAATGCACTGCAATCCCACACAGCCACAGCTGCAGAAAGTATCTGCAGCTTAGGCAACTTTGGCTCGAGTTGCTGAGCCGGAGTCTGAGTTGTGGATAGTGCAGGACATCAGGGAGGGGGAGAGTTACCTGGACACTTTGTTCCTGGAGGCAGTCACTCCCCTCAGGTTAGGCAGAGCCTTAGAGTTGGTCAATGGCCATTGACAGGAGGGTGTGACTGCGAGTCAGGCAGGTTTGGGGAATCAGCATGTAGTGATGGAGGAGCCTCAGCCCCTGACTTTGTCCAACAGGTACGAGCTGCTTGCTACCTGTGTGGATGAGGAGAAGGACTGCAAGGTGGATGAGCAGGCTGACCACGGCGCCCTGGTGAAGGATGCCATTCAAGTGGGTGGAGTGAAGAGGAATGTGGTAGCGATAGGAGACAGTATAGTCAGGAGGTTAGATACTGCTCTCTGCAGCTGCAACTGGGAGGTCCGAACATTGTGATGCCTGCTCAGTGCCAGGGTTAAGGACACCTCCTCAAGGCTGGAATGGAACTTGTGGGGAATGGAGGGGAGTGGGTGGGGTGCAGAGGATCCAGCTGTTGTGGTCCACATGGGAACCAATGACATAGGTAGAACCAGGAATGATGTTCTACTAAGAGGATTTAAGGAGTTAGGAACCAAATTAAAATGCAGAACTTCAGAAGTAATCATCTCTGGATTGCTATCTGAGACACGCGCACATTGGCACAGGGTCAATCAGGCCAGAGAAATAAATACATGGATCAAAGAGTGGCGTGGAAAGAAGGGGTTTTGATTCATTGGGCACTGGCATCAGCACTCAAGCAAGAGTGAACTATTCTGTTGGGAGGGACTCCCCTTGAACCAGGCTGGGGCCAGTGTCCTGGCCAGTCATATAACTAGAGCTTTAAACTAATGGGGGGCTGAGCTGGGCAGTAGGGTTCAGGTGAAGGGAGATTTAGAAATCCAAAGAGAAAGTTGGAGGTATTGGAAGAGTGTACTGATGTGGGTAAAGGCAAGCACAGTGGGACAGGATGGGACAGAGAGTTTAACAAAAATTGTACATCACCGAATAAGGTCATTGCAGGGAATAGAACCAAAAAAAATTGAAACTAAAGATTCTTTATCCAAAAGGATGAAACATCCACAATAAGATAGATAAACTAGTGGCAAAATAGAGATAAATGATTTTGATCTAATCACCATTACAGAGACATGGTTACAAGGTGATCAAGTTTGGGAAAGAAATATTCCAGGGTACACAACATTTCACAAATACAGACATAATGGCAAGAGAGAAGGGATCACCTTGACAGTAAAAGGTAGCATAAGGACATTAGTGAGAAAGCAACTGGCCTCAGAAGATCATGAAGTAGAATCGGTATGGGTGGAGTTTAGGAATAGCAAGAATCAGGAAGATCTAGTGGGAATAGTTTATAGGCCCCCTAACAGTAGTTATACCATTGGACAGAGCATTAAACAAGAAATCAATAGAACTTGCAGCAAAGAAGATGTAATAATTATGGGGGCTTTAATCTTCATATAGACTGGGATAATCAAATTGGCAAGGGTGGCCTAGAAGATGAGCTTGTAGAATATTTTCATGATGGTTTCTTGGAACAATACATTTTGGAACTGATGAGGGTTAAAACTATCTTAGACCTAGCATTGTCTAATGAAGCAGTGTTAATTAGTAATGTCATGGTAAAAGATCCTTTGGGAAATAGTGATCATAATACCATTAAATTCCATGTTAAGTTTGATAGTGACATACTCCAGTCACAAACAAGAACCTTGAACTTAACTAAAGCCAATTACTTAGGTATAAGGGGAGAACTGGCTAAGATTAATTGGGTAAATAGATTAAAAGGTTTGGCGGTAAATGAACAGTGGGAAACATTTAAAGAAACAATTCAAAATCTTCAACAAGAATACATTCCATTGAAAAACAAAACCCAGTGAGAAAGACCCATCTGTGGCTCACTCAGGAAGTTAAGGATAGTATTAGATTAAAATAAGAGGCTTACAATGTTGCAAAAAAACAGTAGAAAGTCTGAGTCTGATTATTGGGAGTGTTTTAGAAATCAGCAGACGGCCACCAAAAAGTTGATAAAAAGGGGAAAAGTAGATTGAGAGTAATCTAGCCAGAAATATAAAAACAGATTGTAAGAGCTTTGATGAGTTTATCAAGAGCAAGAATGTAGCCACAGTAAAAGGTGGTCCCTTAGAGGCAGAGACAGGAGAAATTATCATGGTGAATGAGGAAATGGCTGAGGTATTGAACAAATATTTTGTGTCTGTCTTCACAATAGAATACACAAGTTTCATTCCAGAAATAGACGGTAACCCAGGGGCTAAAAAGACTGAGGAAATTAGGGAAATTAGCATCAGCAGAGAAAAAGCATTGGTGAAACTTGAGGGACTAAAATTCGACAAATCCCCGGTACATGACGGCCTATGCCCTAGGCTTTTAAATGAGGTAGTTGCAGAGATAGTGGATGCGCTGGCTGTGATTTTCCAAAATTTCTTAGATTCGGAAATGGTCCCATCAGATTGGAAGTTGGCAAATGTTAAACCGCTTTTCAAGAATGGAGGGAGAAAACAGTGAACTACAGGCCAGTTAGCCTAACATCGGTTGTTGGGAAAGTGCTGGAATCTATTATTAAGGAAGGCTTAACAATGCACTTAGAAAAGCATAGTATGGTTAGAAAAAGTCTACATGGTTTTACTAAGGGGAAATTCTGTCTGATGAATTTATTAGATTTTCTTGAGGGTATAACTAATAGGGTAGATAAAGGGGAACCAGTAGATGTAGTATACCTGGATTTCCAAAAGGCATTCAATAAGGTGCCACATAAAAGATTAATAGGCAAGATGGAGTTGGGGGTAGTATTTTAGCATGAGTAGAGGATTGGTTAAAAGTTGGAAAGCAGAGAGTGGGCACAAATGATGCTTTTTCAAATTGGCAGGCAACGAATAGTGGAGCGCCACAAGGATCAGTGCTGGGGCCCCAGCTATTTACCATCTATATTAATGACTTAGATGAAGAAACGGAGAGTAATATAGCAAAGTTTACTGATGATACCAGCTGGGTCGATAGGTAAACTGTGGAGAGGACACAAAGAAATAGCAATAGGTTAGGAGATTGTGCACCAAGGTGGCAGATGGAATATAATGTGGGAAGGTGTGAGGTTTTTCACTTTGGACATAAGAGGCAGAGTAAACTGGGTCTATGTTCTCTTGAGTGTAGAAGAATGAGAGGTGATCTCATTGAAACCTACAAAATTATGAAGGGGTTTGACAGGGTGGATACTGAGAGATCGTTTCACTGGTCGGGGAATCTTATACATGAGGACGCAGTCTCAGGATAAGGGACCGATCATTTAGGACCAAGGTGACGAGAAATTACTTCACTGAAAGGGTCGCGAATCTTTGGAATTCTCTATCCCAGAGTGTTGTGGAGGCTCCATTGTTGAATACATTTAAGGCCAGGATAGACAGGTTTTTGGTGTCTCAAGGAATTAAGGGAAATGGAGAGCAGATGGGAAAATGGAGTTGAAGCCCGAGATCAGCCATGATCGAACTGAATGGTAGAGCAGGCTTGAAGGGCTGTGTGGTCTATTCCTGCTCCTATTTGTTATCTTCTTCTACAGTCTAAGTTCCGTGGCAGGTGCTGAAGTAGGAGTGATTCCCGCCCGGCGGGGGTGGGGTGGGGTGGTGGGTGGGATGCCTGATCACGCGGATCTTGCGCTGTTCATCTCATTCCATACGCATCCACGAGGAAGTCGCCAAATCTCACAGCGGGGGTGGGCAAGAAGTTACCATCCCACCATTACCTCATGGGGTTGAAGGTTCTGGTGCCAGATATAAAGGGCACCTGGACAGCCATCCACTCACTGCAGGCTAGGAGCTCCGGATTCTGTCGAGACCAGTATGTCACAGACCAGACAACGTGTGGCCCCGCGGGTTCCCCTCCAGGCCGTCCAGGAGAGGTGGGAGATGCTATTTCCCAGGGATGGCCGCAGGAGACTCTCCCGTCTGACCACAGCTGCCTGGGCAGATGTGGCAGCAGGGGATAGCATATCAAACAAGCACCCAGGAGTGGAGGAAGACGATGAATGATCTGGTGTGCTCTGCCAGGGTAAGTTGCATTGTCTACTCACTGTAAAGGGGCACTCAGGAGGCACATGTGAGGGCACGGGGATGTCAGACAGGAGCTTGGCCTGCAGGACTCAGCAGCAGCTGGGACATGTGCATTGAATGTGCACCAGGCACTTCATGGTCCCAATCTTCTATCAGTTACAGGGCATCCTGCTTGTTAATCACATAGGGATGCACGCTCCTGAACTGCTTATACACCCATTGGGATGACACTCAATCCTTCTGTCCATCTGCAGGACAAGAACACCCACAATAAGAGGGAGCAGGCCAAGATTCCAGGTACAGCAAGGAAAGGGAGAGGCCCACAGCAGAGACCAGCTGCAACTCTATCTCTGACCCTACCTCTCAGGATGATACCTCAGAAACCTCAGAGGATGCCCCACCATAGTGTTGACTCACACTCTCCACCAGCGCAGGTACAGTCACCTCGATGGGTGCAAGTTCTAGACCAAGCTCAGGGTCACTGAGTATGGTGAGTTTGTCACTGACATGAGTCCACATCTGTCAGAGGCAGTGACAGCCGAGGTCCCTGAATTTGGAGGACTGCTGGAGACTAGGCCCCTGCCCAGCCCCACGCAGATGATGAGCCTCTGGACTAGGCCCTAAGAGACCTGTTGGAGGTGTAGAGATAGGCAGGGGAACATCAGGCAGAGATTACAGAGGCGATGTACAGACTGGACCGAAGGCTGGGGGAGTCCGTCCATGTTCTGTCTGCTGTCATGTCTCCAGAATGCGAGCATTTGGCTGCCTCCATGGAATGGGTGGCGGTCACCTTGGAGACCCAGGTCCAGCAGAACACACAATGGCTGCCAGATATGTGCTTGGACCCTCACTGCATCGCTCTAGCCATGGGTATAGAGCAAAAGTGGCTGGGTGAGAGGGGGATGGGACACTTCAACCTCCCTCCAGGTGCCTCTTCTCCTCAAGGAGTCATGGAGGTGCCATTGAGCACTCACAAGGAGAGGGAACACTAACAAGGCACTCCAGGGGAATCACCCCCAGGACAGGGTGCACTGCCACCCCACCTCCACTTTGCCAGTGACCTCATTGGCAGAGAGAGTGAAGCTCTACACTGTCAGACTGAGGAGGGTGTACCTGCACCTGAGCAGGAGACCCTTAGCAGGCAGGGGCCCTCTAGGCCTCAGGCTATCAGAGGACACCCACCAAAGTCATCACAGCCAACAGGGCACAGCAGTCACAGGCTGCCTACACCTCAGCCACAGATGTCAGGGCAGCACCTAGATGTAGTGATAGCAAACAAAATACTGAGAAGTTTTGAAGGCATACAGGTGGCACAGGTATACAATCATTGTATAGTCTTTTGGAATTTGTAAATATCTGTTCACTCGCACTATTTGGAAGTGTCCTGGATTGCATCTTGCTGCTAGTTGCTTCAATGGTCGCTGGCACTTAAAGGTCTGGAATCAGAGTCCGATAATGAACTCCTGTAGATTCACTTCCCTCACATTGTCAACATAGTGATTACTCAATTACCCCACATGTGCAGGATTAAACACTGGCCACCATTTGGGAGTCTATGGCCTGGACACACATCAGGTAAGTCACCACCTACAGCTCACCATGTTCTGAGCTCAGAAAATGTGTTCAGGAGGTCATTGCAGTTCCTGGTGCTGTTGCTTTGATGTGAGATGTGAGTGGATGCAAGGAGTACTCCAGGGGAGTTAAACCTGCGACGTGAGTGACAAGGAACAGTGTAGGTGCAGTTTCAGGGCTGTCAGAGAGAATGAAGCTCTACACTGTCTGCTTAACAGTAGAAAACCAGAGGCTGCCCTTCATGTAGGAGGAAGCTGTGGTTGACACATCCAATCATTAATGGCTGTCCTTAATGATTTGTCATTTTAAGTTAACATGCAGGTGAAGGCTGCAGTATGGAGGTAACGGGCAAGTTAGCCTTGAATACAAGAGGGATTGAGTGTAGGATTAAAGAGATGGGCGTGCAATTAAGTGAAGCCTTTGTCAGACCTCACTTGGAGATTTGTTTGGCCTGCTCATCTCTTTGTCAAGGGTGCTGTAGACCTCATATTGAGACATAAGTGACTAAGACTATATTTGAGACAAAAGTGCATGGGACAGCATTGAAAGACTGGGATCTTAGTCCATGAGGAGAGAGAGAGTAGAATGGGCCTGTCTGCTGGACTGAGCCAAGGACTGTGAGACTGTCCATGTGAAGCATCAGCAGCTCAAACAGGCCTCTGCAGGGTCCATGCTGGAAAGACGTTTACTTTAACTGGAGTGTCCACAATGACAGATCACAGTCTCACCATAATGCTGAAGCTATTTAGGGCTGAGACTTGTGGAAGTCTCTGCGATTGGAGGGTCCGGATTGGTTCCTACTCAACAACCCATAATACAGGTGAGGCACTCTCAATGGGTGGACTCCAAAGCAACCTTGAAGCTTCTCAGCATGATGAAGATGTCAGGGGATATGGGTTTACTCTGGGTGAGTGACAACCAGGGGGCAGGAATACAATCTTCCCTCATCAACCTGTGTAGAAGAGTGATCTGGGACAGTATAAAAGCTAAAGAGAAAGCATACAATGCGGTGAAGAGCAGTGGGAAACCGGGGGATTGGGAAGCCTACAAAGACCAACAGAGGACAACTAAAAAAGAAATAAGGAGGGAGAAGATTAAATATGAGGGTAAACTAGCCAGTAATATAAAGGAAGATTGCAAGAGTTTTTTTTAGATATATAAAGGGTAAGAGAGAGGCAAAAGTGGACATTGGGCTGCTGGAAAACGACGCTGGAGAAGTAGTAGTGGGGAACAAAGAAATGGCGGAGGAACTGAATGGGTACTTTGCATCAGCCTTCACAGTGGAAGACACGAGTAACATCCCCAAAGTTCAAGAGAGTTGGGGGGCAGAGGTGAGTATGGTGGCCATTACCAAGTAGAAGGTGGTAGGAAAACTGAAAGGTCTGAAGGTGGATAAATCACCTGGGCAAGATGGATTACACCCCAGAGTTCTGAAGGAGATAGCTGAAGAGATAGTGGAGACGTTAGTGGTGATCTTTCAGGAATCACTGGAGTCAGGGAGGGTCCCAGAGGACTGGAAAATCACTAATGTAACCCCCCTGTTTAAGAAGGGAGTGAGGCAAAAGACGGGAACTTACAGGCCGATTAGCCTGACCTCGGTCATTGGTAAGATTTTAGAGTCCATTATTAAGGATGAGATTTCAGAATACTTGGAAGTGCATGGTAAAATCAGGCAAAGTCAGCATGGTTTCAGCAAGGGGAGGTCATGCCTGACAAAACTGTTAGAATTCTTTGAGGAGGTAATGAGTAGGTTAGACAAAGGAGAGCCAATGGATGTTATCTACTTGGACTTCCAGAAGGCCTTTGACAAGGTGCTGCACAGGAGGCTGCTCAGTAATATAAGAGCCCATGGTGTTAGAGGCAAGGTACTAGCATGGATAGAAGATTGACTGTCTGGCAGAAGACAGAGAGTGGGGATAAGGGGGTCCTTCTCAGGATGGCGGCCTGTGACTAGTGGAGTTCCGCAGGGGTCAGTGTTGGGACCACAACTTTTCACTTTATACATTAATGATCTAGGTGAAGGAACTGAGGGCATCCTGGCTAGGTTTGCAGGTGATACAAAGATAGGTGGAGATACAGGTAGTATTGATGAGGCGGGGAGGCTGCAGAAGGATTTGGACAAGTTATGAGAATGGGCAAAGAAGTGGCAGATGGAATACAACATGGGCAAGTGTGGGGTCATGCACTTTGGTAGGAAGAATAGAGGCCTAGACTATTTTCTAAATGGGGACAGAATTCAGAAATCTGGAGTGCAAAGGGACTTGGGAGTCCTAGTCCAGGATTCTCTTAAGATTAACTTGCAGGTTGAGTCGGTAGTTAGGAAGGCAAATGCAATGTTGGCATTTATTTCAAGAGGACTAGAATATAAAAGCAGGGATATGCTGCTGAGGCTTTATAAGGCTCTGGTCAGACCACATTTAGAATATTATGAGCAATTTTGGGCCCCGTAGCTGAGGAAGGATGTTCTGGTCCTGGAGAGAGTTCAGAGGAAATTCATAAGAACGATCCCAGGAATGAAAGGCTTAACATATGAGGAACATTTGAGGACTCTGGGTCTATACTCGATGGAGTTTAGAAGGATGAGGGGGATCTGATTGAAACTTACAGAATACTGAAAGGCCTGGATAGAGTGGACGTAGGGAAGATGTTTCCATTAGTAGGAGAGACTAGGACCCGAGGGCACAGCCTCAGAGTAAAGGGAAGACCTTTTAGAACAGAGATGAGGAGAAACTTCTTTAGCCAGAGAGTGGTGAATCTATGGAATTCATTGCCACAGAAAGCTGTGGAGGCCAGGTCATTGAGTGTATTTAAGACCGAGATAGATAGGTTCTTGATTGGTAAGGGGATCAAAGGTTACGGGAAGAAGGAAGGAGAATGTAGCTGAGAACCTTATCAGCCATGATTGAATGGTGGAGCAGACACGATGGGCTAAATGGCCTAATTTCTGTTCCTATGTCTTATGGTCTTATGGTATCTCGAGGAGCCAAATGATGTTCTCACTCTGCTCCTCCCTATGGGCCTCTCTATCTGATTCCACCAGAAAGAGCTCTCTGCCAGGCCTGAGCCCATTGGCAGCAGGTGTGAGGGTGACTTAAGTGCATCTTGCTGAGGTTAAGTTTGATATTACTTTCAATATGCCAGGCATACAGACATGTGAGGGCATGGATAAAATCAGTCCTATTTACAGGTGCCCAAGGGTCACGGGAGAATGGAGTGCTTTGCAGGTTCTAATGTACCCATTTATTAGCATTGTTTGGAGCATGCAAAGGATCAAACCATCAGCAGGGCTGATGTTAAGTAGTGCAATTTAATTCAGTCATCATAAATCAAGGTACGTTAGGGCAAAGTATAATGTCTGTTACCAAAATGGAGCTGGGGTCTGCCAGCCAGTGGAGGATAGAAAATTAAAGTGTTGAAGAAATGTGTTGGCAGCTTACTCTGCCTGGAATGTTTTAGCCATCAGATTGTCACAGGCCTGCTTGCCTCATTGTACCTTTGCAATGGCCCCTGTATGTTCCTCTGAGACATCTTGGCCCTCATCATCACCACCCCTTCACCTTCTTCATCATCAGAGGCGATCTGAACCTCATCTTTAAGAGGCCTATCATCTGCTCAATCTCAAACCTGGTGGAGGCATGTGCAACATTATAGCTCTGCTCAGCAACACTCTTCAGGTGGTGACCCAGTGTCATCAGCTAGGTCTTCTGGAGGTCTCCCTTGTCCCCAAGGAGCCAGCCCTGCAATCATGGAGGACCTTCAAAAACCTTGTAACCCTGGGAGTGGTTCAGAATGTAGGCGTCATGAGAGGTCCCTTGGAATCGAACACAAACATCCAGGATTATCTCCTGTGTTTACATATCAGCTGCATGTTCAAAGAGTGGAAGCCTTTTCTATTGATGAATGTGACTGGCTATTGCCAGGGAGCTCTCAAGGCCACATATGGACGGTCAATAGCCTCTTGCTCTTGCTAGAAAACCCAACTCTTGCAGCCTGGATTTCAGGATCCAGACATAATTCAAGAAATTGGTACGCTCTCCTGAGCAGGGCAGCTGTCACCTCCCGGATGAACCTTGTGTGTTGATGACTGGAAGATGCTGCACAGGTCCCCAATGGAGCCCTGGAAGGAGCCACTGGCAAAGAAGTTTAAGGCGATGGTGATCCTTAATGCCAGCTTGGCTGAGGGCCAGGATGCGCAATGGCCTGAGCAGTAAGAGGTGGCGGGGCCTCCAGAAGTCAGGATGCTCATGACTGGGGTCAATACAATGGCAAGCCTTGGCCTGAACACGGGCATATCACAGACAATGAATTCCTCCAGGTCCTTGCAGCTATAGATCATCGTGGCCAATGTGAGCAATCTCATTCCGGGACATTCTAAGGCGCCTCCAACATTTGCCTTTTGGCCAATTGTGTTGACCTTGAACTCCACCCATCCAAAAAGGCCCTCCTCCCACTTTGAGGGATCACAGTTTCAGAGTGACATCGTTGCAGAATCCCAAAATGGTGCATGTTACATTCAAGACTCGGTCCACAACCTTCTACCCTCCACCTGTCACCCACCAACTTCTCCCCATCACCCTTGACCTACCCAATATCACTATTCTCATCCCTTCTGTCAACCTTGAACCTCTCTTCCCACCCCCCCCCCGTTACCCTTGCACCTATTACCATCGACCTCCATATACCTTCCCTCCTTTCTGAGCCTACACCCATCCCCATGCCCACCCTAACATTGACCTCTCCAGTTATCCAAGCAACCTGTTTCATCTGTTTTCCTGACACCCTCATGAAACCTTCAGCTACCTGACTATTAGCCTGGACCTGTCACCCTTAAGCATCCTACTTCCCCCTCTCACTGTCATTGTGCTCTCCGCTGCCCGGTATCCTCAGTTCAATCCCTAGGACCCAATGTTGACAGCATGGACCAAAACCTCTAGGACCATTTCTCTCCCACCGTCCGTGCCTAGAAACCCCCCTCCCCCACCAACCACAAGACCCCCAGACTGAAGAAGCAAGGTCCTTCCTTCCATCCCACATCGCTGCACCCTCACATTCCCTTGCTGTCTCTCTCCCTGCCCCAGACAGTCTGTTTTCCTTCTCTGCACAGCCTTCCTACCTTCCACCCTTCACCTGCCTCCCATGTCCAGCTTCTGCTCCACCCTTCTATCCTCAGCCTTCCTCCCATGTCCAGCCTCAGCACAGCTTGGCCTACCAGCGCCTGATCTGAGTCAAAGGCTGAGATATGTGAGCGGTCCCCAAGAAGACCAAAGCAGGGTCTACTCTTGGATGAAGTCAAGCTCACCAAGTGCATGCCACTTTTATACAGTCACAATTGTGAATGTTCTAGTTCCTGCCTGGAGAGGAACTTACTTTGGAGGGGGACCTTAATTCCAGTGAGGTGGCCTTTTAATGATTGTGCATGACGTGCCAACACACGCAGGACTTCCTGACATTGTTTGTTCGGAAGCTCAACCACCTTAAACCGGCTTTTAAAGCCCGAGGAACTCAATTTCTAAAATTCATCCCGTCATCGGGAAACTGATTTTTAGCCTCATTCCAAATTAAGTACCCCCGCCTGCTAAGCTTTCCGGAAGATTCCGCCCAAATTATCTGTTCACTGCATCAACCATTTCCTTATTTCCCAGTATTAATTTCCCAGACTCACTCTCTAGAGGACCAACACTCCTGTTAAAAACTCCTTTTTTTAATTACATGTAGAAACTGTTAATATTTTAGTCATATTTCTAGGTAGCTTTCTCTCATTTTCTAATTTCTCTCCCTTTTTTTAGTCATTCTTTGTTGTTTTTATATTCTATCCAACCTTCTGACCTGCCATTAATATTTCCAGAATTGTATGCTTTTTTTTCAGCTTGACATTATCTTTGACTTCCTTTGTTAGCCACAAATGCTGCGTCCTTCTCCCAGATTCTTTCTTTCTCACTGGGATGTATTTTTGCTGAGTGCTATGAAATATCTCCTTAAACGTCTGCCCACTGTATCTCTACTGACCGATCCCTTAACTTAATTCTCAGTTCTCTTTAGCCAGTTCTGTCTTCATACCCTTATAATTATCTTTATTTAAGTTCAAAACACTTTTCTTAGACCCACTTTTCTCTCCATCAAACTGAATGCAAAATTCAATCATGTTATGTTGTCTAGGGGTGCCTTTATTTTCAGGTCATTAATTGAACCTGCATCATTTCACATTACCAGGTCAAGTATAGCCTGCTCTCTGGTTGGCAATAGAACGCGCTGCCCTAAGAAACTGCCCCAAAAACATTCCATGAACTCATCTTCCAGGCTGCCTTTGTCAACCTGATTCATCCAATCTATATGCAGATTAAAAAAATCACCCATGATTTTCACTGTACCTTTCTCACAAGCCCCATTATTTCTTCCTGGATGCCCTTTTCTTTAGTATGGTTACTGTTAGGGGTCCTAGACCCTACTACACCCACAAGCAACTCCTTACCTTTGCTATTTCCTATTCTACCCAAACTGATTCTACCCTAATTAAAGCAAAACGCTCTGAAGGAGGGCATATGGACTCGAAACATTAACTCTGTTTCTCTCAGACGCTATCAGACTTGCTGAGTTTTTCCAACATTTTCTGCTTTGATTCTACACCCTGATCTTTAGAACTAAGCTCATCTTTCTCTATTGTACTAATGCCATTCTTAGTTAGCAATGCTACCCCTCCACCTTTTGCTAGCTTCCTGTCCTTCCAAAATATTATGTACCCTTGAATATTCAGCCAGCCTTTGTCATCCTGCAGCCATGTCTCTGTAATAGCTATCAAGTTATAAATATTTATTTCTATTTGAGCTGACAATTCATCTTTTTTTGTTACAAATGTTATATACATTCAAATACAGAGCCTTTAGACATGTCTTTTTACCATTTTTGCAATCTCTAGTCTTATCTGCTGGCACACTCTTAGGTTTGTACACTCTGTCATTAATCAATTCCTGTCATGCCCTGATTATCATTACCCTTATTGCTACCTTTCTCTCATCTATTGCTACCTTTCTCTCATCTCTGTCAGTAATCAATTCCTGTCATGCCCTGATTATCATTACCCTTATTGCTACCTTTCTCTCATCTTCTCCTCTCCCTTTAATTTATCATATCTTTCCTCACTTGATCCCTCACCCTCACTATTTAGTTTAAAGTCCTATCTACCGCCCTAGTTATACAGCTCACCAGGGCACTGGTCCTAGCACAGTTCAGGTGAAGACCATCCCAACAATATAGCTCCCAATTTCCCCAGTACTGGTACCAGTGACCCATGAATCAAAACCCATTTCTCCCACACCAATCTTTGAGCCACACATTCAAATTCCTAATCTTATTTATCCGGTGCCAATTTGTTTGTGGCTCAGATAATAATTCAGAGATTATTACCTTTGAGGTTCTGCTTTTTAATTTAACCCCTAACTGTTCATACTTCCTAAACAGAACCTCTTTCCTAGTCTTATCTATGTCATTGGTATCTACGTGGACCATGGCCAGTGGATCCTTTGCCTTCCACTGTTAAGTTCCACTCTAGCCCAGAGTAGATGTCCTGAACCAAGGTACCAGGCAGGAGAGCCTAACTGATAATCTTAAATTGGTTGTCAGTATAATCCTTAGCACATTCAGCATTGTTTAGCAAGGGTTGTCCAATCGCAGGATCATATCTAATGACGGGCACTGTGGGCAGAATCATCCCAGATTTGCACCCTGTTGCTAGCTGCAATGATGGGTTTTCATGCCGTATCATCCCAAACCTGCTACATTACTTTTGCATTCACGGGAAACACGCCATTTCCATAGCAGGCGGGCTCTCATTCACCCACCACACCGTCACCTCGCCGCTTCATCATGCCCGGGCGCGATATTTAAAGTGCAGCCGCGCTCAGTGCTTCCAGCCCAGGGCTGCAGCAAAGAAGACATGACCCCAAAAGGCAAGAAGACCTGCAGCCCTCGAGTGCCTTTTGGATACTGTGGAGGCTGCTGTGATGTCCTCTACCCCTGCTCTGGCCACAAGAGGGGCAGCTACATCACCGCTCCAGCTTGGGAGGCAGGACAGTGGTGGTCAGTGCCAACGCTGCACAGGAGAGGTCAGCCATCCAGTGCAGAAAGAGGATGAATGATCTCATCCGTGCTGCCAGGGTAAGACAACCATCTCATCACTTTAAACTCACACACTCACAAGCCCATCACACATTCACTGGCATCTCACTCTCTGCCAGCTCAAGGGACATCACCACTCACTCTCTTTCACACACACTCACACCTCCATCTGGCCTCATCTCCTCTGGAGGCTGCCTCCTCAGCCCTCACCTTCTTGAGGCCACTTGCACAGATCAACATGTGGCCCCTACACAAACCCAGGGATACCCTCCTTCCCCAGTATAGCCCTCATTTTGCATCTTCTTCCCTTTCCTTAGGCCACTTCACCCCCTTCCCCAAGCAAGCCCGAGACCTGCAGGCCATTGAAAAGCCCCCCCTGCCTGATGGCTGCTCTGGTAGGTAGAGACCTGCCCATGAGCCCCCCTAACAGTGATGTGGTGCTGCCTGTGAAGCCTGGAGCTGGTGACTGTGAGTGCTGCCTGAAGCAAGGGAGGCAAACACACCTCAAAGTCCCGAGTGAAGTGCAGCTCACCAGGTGCACGCATTGTATATGTTGTTGTGAAATGTGTTGGCGTGGGCAGACAATTCAGTGGGAAGGGGGGGTTGGGGGTGCCGATGAGTGCAGTGGGCTGGCCTTACAATGAAACGCTGATGTATTGCAATGAGGCTTCCAATGTCCGATGGTGGGGAATGTGGTTCACCATTGGCGGGCAGAGCGGACGATTGCAAACTGGTTTGACAACGTCATGAAACCAGTTTTTGGCCTTCTTGCCTTATTGTCCACTCACACCACCGAACACGCCTGACATCAGTGGGCAGGGAAAATCCCAGCCTACGTTCTGAGTTTTGCCAACACCAGCTGGTTGAGTACGGTCAGTACTTTGCCCATTGTGAACAGTGGCTGGGACATGCTGTTTAATATGATCCACTCATCTTTGGAGCGCTTGGCCTACATACCCAGCGTCACACCGGCACTGAAATTCATACACCACATTATTCATTTGTGTGTTGACAGCAGCACCCTGTTGGTACAGAATTAAATTTTAGTTTATGCCTCTAGACCTGCCTGTGCTTATATTCTTATTATTCCAATTAATGCCCTACTTACCCCGATTGAAATTCCTTAGTTTAGATAAGAGAGAAAACGCTTACCAGCCAATCACCTACCTGCCTCCCTGTAATGTCACAACTTGATTTTTCTTTCCAAAGATGGCAATGGCAGAATGAGCTGCTGAAGACCCGGACTCTCAGCCTTTAGGAACTCAAATGATGCTTTGATCCTTGACTTGCAATGTGAAAAGAGCCTCAGTGACATGGAGGAGAGTGGGTGACTTCCTTCAAGCTCTTAGCTAGCATTCTCCTTCCCGTTCTATTCCTTTTCTACTTGTGCACTGACTCCTTCAATCCCTCATATATAGACATAGCAATAACACACTATCTTGTTTTGCTATGTTTCAAGAATGTTTTATCACTATAATTCTCAAATATTTTCCAACAGTTGAAGGTTGTGCCTTATAATGACTTCAAAGCATTTCCCAGGATTCAGAGTCATCCACTCATAAATTGGCAGGCACCAAAACAGATATATCCACTTGGAGCTAATTCAGCTGCCGAGTCTAGAGATTTGGACCTCGCAGAGTTTGGTAGCTCATTGCAAGTCTTTTATGCAGCCATGTCAAACCTTTGTAGAGTTTTGTGTGACTGCCTGGGCAAGACCAGCAGAAAGGAAATGACCACTTCAGGACCCTTTGTAGCTGAGCACCCACTTGACAGAGGACATAGGCTTAGGCTTGGATGAAATAACAACAATGAGAGAAATAAAGGCTTGCATTTATATTGCATCTTCCACAACTTCAGGACATCCCAAAGTGTTTAACAATCAATGAAGAATTGGAAGTACTGTTGTACTGTAGAGAATGTGGCCACCAACTTGCAGCAACAAACTTCCACAAACAGAAAAGTGATAATGACCAGATAATCTGACCTAGTGATGTTGTTTGAAGGATTATTATTGCTCAGGAACCAGAGGGAACTCCCACATTCTCCTTCAAAACAGTGTCACTGGATCTTTTATAGCCATCTGAGAGGGAAGACAAGGCCTCAGTTTGATGTCTCATCCAAAAGGAAGATCTCGGATAGCATGGCATTCCCTCTGTACTGCGATAGATTGTCAGCCAAGGTTTTGTGCCCAAGTCTCTGGAGTGAGACTTGAAGTCACAACCTCCTGATTCAGAGGTGAGCAGGCTACTCGCTAAGCGAAGGCTGACACAATAAATAGCCAATCTTTTCACTGGGGTCCTCAGGATCTTGGACTCTAGGTTATACCGAGCTTCCTTGTCTCAATACATTGTGTTAGAAAATGAGATTACATTGGTTCAAAAACTACACATGAGGGAATACATAGTACCAGGGGAATGATGGCAATGATTGATTTGAGGATTCCATCCAGCCCCATTACTCCATATTTCTCAGATGATGTGGAGACCAAGGCAGTCACCATAGTGATGCCCATAATGCCTGTAGTATAAACTAGTTCATTTCAGGTTGGTACCATTTACTTCCACCCCCATAAACAAAAGGTGACATCAAGCAGTCGGCCACCTTACTTCTTCCTTGCACTGAGGAACCGCTCAGGAGAAATATGCCGAATGAGGAATAGGGTGAACACTCCTGCACCACATGTGTAGTTAAGGTGAATAAAATATGGGTTAACTGGGACTTAAATATATCGTGAGAAGTTATTTGAGATGAGGCCGTCGTGTGGTTATTTTAATAATCTAGGGAATATAAATTCATAACTCCACCTGAGTCCAAAAATTTGACTTAAAACATTTTGTTTGTTGGTGTGTGTCCTCTCCAAACTGTTCCATGATGCAGTGTGAAGTTGTGTAAAATGTTGCAGCCACCGTTGTTCTGGTAACGGAGGCTGGTCTGTAGTATAGCCCTCACCTCATCCTTCCAGAGATCTGAACCCTTATTTAAAGATGGTTTAAGGGTGGAATCCTTCATCTGGGCTCAGCAGGTACCTCATTACATCTCTTGGTGCGTCTCATCCCCTATGGGTTACAACACATTTAACACTGAAATCCAATATCACAGGCAGTAAAGGGCAAAGGACAAGCTAAAAGTCAGGGCAAAATCAGATAATTCAACCTTGCCCTCACTGCAGAAAGCCCATGCTGGTCTGCAATCAGGCTCCACACACTCTGGATACACAACAGATGACTCTACGCGTGCAAGAAACAGCCATCTTTGAAAAGGATGGGAAACCAACAATGATGACATTACCACTGGGGTTGGTTTAATTACTACAATTCCGTATTTTTCATATTATCTTTACACAATTTGTATAACTGCAAATTATCCATAACATGAATTAAGCTAATTGTTAAGGGGCGGAGCTGACTAAAAATAAAAGTGGCATTGTCTTCAGGAAATGGTTCAAGCTGTGTTATTAGCGTGCAATCAAAATTGACATGGCATTAATTTTCAAATTCGGAGATGTAGGGACTTTCCTATGGATGTTAGTATGATGTGCTCTGAACAAGATAGAGAGAAGAGGGGAGGGTGAGAGAAAGAATTCTTTCCAGGAGATTTTCTATAGTGATTAAAAGATGAAGCACTGGCTTGAAATAAGGATTAGTAAATGTTCAACATTTTAAAGTAAAGTATCTGAATCTCCATGTCTACCTGTGACAGGATGACCAAAGCAGAGTGATATTAATGGGCAGATTCTTTTTTTATGCAGTCAGCTCCTTCCAGGTACCAGGGTGTGATGTCTAGCATGTTCCAATCTATACGTTATGTGGAAGACATTGTGAGGACAGTTAATTATATACGTTTCCTCAGTCACAAATTGAGGCACTTTTGGAAGCTATTTACAGAATTCAAAAGTTTTTTTTTTATTCAATACAATCTGAACAACATCTAGAGATTTCAACTCCTTACTTCATCTCTTTCACAGCCAGACCTGGAGGCAGTGACTGGGATTTTCAGCCTCCTCTTTGTCCATGGTGACTGATGTGTGTAGATACCTGCTGCACCGTACTTTGAATTTTACATTACTTTTGTCCTTCTTAATTTTCACAGATTTTGCACCCTTTCTTCTTGCTGTTAACAAAAAGTCTTTGATTTCTACTATCATCCAAGGCATGGTTGCAATGAATCCAGCGGCGGGGAGATAAATCGCGTTCTGAGACTCAAGGGTAGGTGAACACACTTTTTGCAGAACTGAGAGATGTATTGCTTTGGAATTGAATGATGATGGCCCCGTTTTCCCTGCGCTGGTGATCAGTGCAAAGTCGCGTAAACATCAGAGGATGCAAACTCATTATAAAGTTAAAATAACATTGAGTCAGGAGACAATATGCAAACCAACCAAGAACCTTTAAATTCTTTTGTTTGTGCTTAACTCAATGAAGCAGGTAGGTGGGGCCATTTAAATATTGCTTCATTCAGGTATATACAACAAATTGGCACCACATAAACAATGTTTAATGTAATTTCACAAAAATGTTTGTGGGATAAACCACATTTGTTGTGTATTTATAATATTCTTGGTCTTGTGTTAACAGATATATTTAATACAGCATTGAGACTGTGAAAAATAAATAATAAATGAGACAGGTGGTGTTAGTTGTTCTGGTCTTAGAACATTTAATTATACTAAAGGCACAATATAAATGCAGATTGTTGGTGTTGATATGCAGCCTCAAGGGCAATAGGGGTATATCTTGCTTCATAGGAAGGCACATTGGCTGAATGTGTAGATTGTATTTGACACCACCACAGGCTTCAGACTGACCAGAGAAGCCTCATTCTGTGTAAATTGTTCCAAGTTGAATTGTACAGTACAGGTTTCTGCAAAGCAGCCAGCTGATTATCTGAAAGGCTCAAACTATTTTGGATATCTATGTTTTTTAAATCATTCTAATATTTTTTCCTCTTCACTTTGATGTCAAAAAGGCACCAGACAGTGAAGATCAGTTCCCTCTGTTCCCTCGTTGAAATAGCCCATCTCCATAGGCATTGGTTATTTGGTCATCACTGTTCAGCTCTATTCTGTGCTCAGGTTTCCACACATAGGAGATCCTTAGGGGTTTTTGGATAGTGAGCAGGAACTGTGGCTAATTCTCTCCTAATCCGAGAATATTGAAGCCAATGCAGCACTCTTCGGTGTCCCAGCTGAGATTAGTTAACTTGCTATAGTCAACCCTGTGACCTTTCTGATCTATATAACTCAGATGGGAAAGTGTGTAAAGCCCATTTTGGTTCTTAATCTTACATGCACTAAAGATTGCAGCGCACCCCAAAATGTCATAATATTTGCATGTAGAAACAGTAGTCTTACAGACAAATAGCCGGCAAAACATTGGCACACTCCAGACCCTAATGAAATCCTCAGGTCAGCCCAGCAACAAGATAAACTGTCTCCAAATTAGGAACATGGGAGTGGACTATTCAGCCCCTCAAGCCAATTCTGCCAATCAGTTAGATCATGCTTGATTTGTATTTTAACTCCATCTACCTGTCTTGGTTCCAAAAGCCTCGTCTAACCAAAACATATATATCTCAGTTTTGAAATATTCAATTGTCCTGGTCACAACAGCTTTTTGGAGGGGAGAGTTCCAGATTTCCATCACTCTTTATGTGAAGGAGTGCTCCCTGACATCAGCCCTGACCACCCCAACTCAAAAATTAAGGTTATGCCCCCTTATTCTGGACTCCCCCGCCAGAGGAATTAGTTTATTTCTATTTACCCTTTAATATCCGACTGGAATACCCAACGACGTTGATTGCATTTCAGTCTGGTTTTCAGGTTAGAACGATCAATTTTTTTGGTTGTAGCAACTAACATTAGTAACTACAGACTCAAAGTTCCTATGGTCAAGTATCAACTGTGAAGAGAAAACAACTAATACACTCTGAGATTAAAATCACAAGTTTACATATTCCAAAGGTGGTTGCACGTTTGGAATTATAATTGATGCATTTTGGAAAAAGAAACCAGATTTCCTGTTGATCATTGTACATTATTTGCATGAATTGAACCCCTGGTTTATACATTTATCATAGTAAAAGAGATACTCAGAAAGATATATCAAGAGAAGGAGCTCTAATCATATCATAGTCTATATAACTACCTCTTAAACCGCAATAGAAAAGAGTATAGGTAATTTCTCCTCTGTAGGCAGCAGTTCTTCAGGTTGTATCTTTGCTGTGACTGTGGAAGCCTGGAGCCTAAATACAATCATCTCTCTGGTTTTAGTATCGTGTGTCACTAAACTTTCCATTCCTTTGATTCCTGAATCTGTTTTCAGCAGTTTGGTAACCTATTCCCATGCCCCTCAACTTGTCCTCTGATTAAAGTAATTAACACCAGTGGCAAATATTCCATCAGGAGTTTTCATGACATTGAGATCCATCTCTTTTGTGAACCTCAGCTTTATCTTTTAGTCAGCCGCTTTCTACAATTGTTGTATGTTAGTATCATCATGCATTCATTTATAAGAAGCAAAATCCCTGTACTCAACAGGCTCAGTCGGTTATTGAAACGTTCATTTTAATTTGTCATTGGTTGTAAATTGTCGTATATGATTCTGCTTATGTGATTGGTGAGTGTTTGCTGTTTGCCATCCAAAGCGCCTTACAGTTCTGTACAGGATAATTCCATACATTTCTGATTCCTTAAATGACACATATGAATTCGTAATGGCTCGCAATGATCACATTGTCTAACTCGTTTCCCATTACAACTATTCTTTGGTAGCAATCAATTTAGCTAAGAAATGACCTAAAAATATGTTATTATTACCTGATGCATATTTTAAAAAGTTTCTTTATAAAAATTCTGGTCTGAGCTTTAACAGTCTATTCCTACTGGAGTCATCTGTGAATAATGTAATTTAAAATAATGTCTTTTTTTTTTCCTTTGAGTGTTTAACACAGGTAGCCTCTACTTAACATCTATTATAATATAAAAACTTTAAATTGAAAGAACTGTTTTGCGGCGATGATTGCTATGAAGTTATCACTGGATATGATTTCAGAGGTTTGATGTGTGGAATGTGATAAAGGACAATCGAACATACAAACATACTTATGAACATATGAAATAGGAGCAGGAGTAGGCCATTCGACCTCTCGAGCCTGCTCCACCATTCAATAAGATCATGGCTGACCTGTTTGTGTTTTGAATTCCACATTCCCATCTACCCCCAATAACCTTTGATTCTCTTGACTAACAAGAATCGATCTACCTCTGCCTTAAAAATATTCAGTGACCCACCTCCACCTCCTTCTGAGGCAGAGAGTTCCAAAGTCACACAACCCTCTGAGAGAAAAAAATTCTCCTCATCTCTGTCCTAAAAGGGCGGCCCCTAATTTAAAAACAGTGCCCCCCTAGCTCTGGGCTCACCCACAAGAGGAAACATCCTTTCCATGTCCACCTTGTCAAGGCCGTTCAGGATCTTGTATACTTCAATCAAATCACCCCCTCACTCTTCTAAACTCCAGTGGAAACAAACCACTAGTCACTAGCCACTAGTTTTCTGTCTTTGTTTTCATAAGGTAATGAATAAAACTTGAATTTTCTGTTCACACGGTAACAAACTGAGATATAAAAGGAAAATGTTTCACTTGATTTCGTTCCACAATTAAAGAGGCAATTTTGTACATTTAAAACTGAATGGTTGATGAATGTAATCGCTGAAAAATGCGATTGGTAAAATGACCACAAGATGGCAGAAGATACTTGCACTGCCAGATGTTTGGAGGCAGCTGGTTAATGAGGTATGGTCTTCACCACCATTTATTTTATGGAAAATTAAGGAGAAAGAACTGATTTAAGTTTCTACAGAAGCTGCTCTGTCATCAAAATAAAACATTTATAATATCCTTCTGATCAGTGGTCTGTATTTGGTTGTGCCACTTAAGCTTCTGTACTCCCATTGCCAAGATGGCATAGAAATAGGTAGGATTGAGCTGAATGAAGGAACGCAGTTTGGGGTTCAATGATGTATAAATTGCATAAAGCATCAGTCATATGGTTTTTGATATTTGAGCCCTTGGTTGAGTCACATATGGTGTCTATAATGTTTCAATGTTGTTGCAGTAATGATTGCTCAGGGATAAATCCACCCCGAGAAAGCCTTTCAGGTTCTTGAAGATGTACATGCACCAAATCATCTTCCTACAAAAATAGAATTCATTGTCACGTGACCTTTTAAAATGAAGCTATCCATTAAACCTGTGATAATACTGGCTCAATTGTTCAAATAAGCTAAATTATTCCAGCATTTTGGTTGTTCTAATGATGCTTATAACACTCTGGTTCTTATCAGAGTAAGCAAAAAGCTTAGTGTTTATGATATATTGAAAGCTGAAGTTGCACTCAGCTGTGTTAAGTGGTAACTTGTCTTTTAGATTTTTTTCAGTAATGCATCTGTTCTGTGCTTAAAGTCACCTTTCAATGAATATTCTAACTCACCAGCAATGCTAAAGCAGTCAGTTTTATTTGGTTTTGAAGCAAAAAACCTTTCACAAAATTTGTTCTGAGACCTATCAAGACACTTGTTATAAAAGGACAATTGCCAACACTCTATGGTACAATGAGCAGTAACTGCTTTTATTTTTTGATCTTTTTTGACTCATTAAAGCAAGGAATATTTGTGCTAGAAAATATAACCCTCTCCCCATTTCAGTCCCCTTTGCCAAGTTGAAGTAATTTGAGGTCGAGATTTCAATGGTTAGATATAAAATGAAGATCTTGGTGCTCCATGCAATGGTGTACCATCGCTTCATATCAGAAGAATACCCTTCCTGCAAAGTGACATTCCTGCTTTCCATATAACAAAAATAAGTGAGATTACAAGGTTATTTTACGATCAGTTATACATACTCAGACCTGAAGTGGTTTTAAAGATGGGGCAAAAATCACCTTCCTTTGCTATCAGCCTGATCAGGATTAAAACCAAGTCCCAGCCAGTTAGTCTCAGCATTCCTGAGCTCAAAGAGTGAGGGATTCAGTCGGGTTCCTTGTGGTTTAATTGCTTTGGTCCTATAAAGTTAGCATGTGCACTCAGTGTGTGTTAAGCAATAGTCATTTTTTGAGGTTTTTTAAAAATAAAAACTATGCTGTTGCTTCCTCCCTCACCCCTAACAACAAAAAGATCCTTCAGTTTTGACTCAATGCCCTTTGTCCTGCACCAGACAAAGCTATTTTCTCCCCACAACTGCTGCACCATTCTTGCACAACGACAGGCTAACGTAAGTGTAAATTATGTTATCATTAACATTCAGTTGGCAGTGTATGATAACCAAAGCAATACCTTCAAGACACAGTGAAATGGCACCAAAGCCAATATTTCTAAAATGAATAAAATTCATCCCACTGTTTAGCTCAGGAGCTGCTTTACACTAGTTTCTTCGTAAAATAATCTCTAATGTTTACTGCTCAATCTTCAGATATGCATAAAATATGTTATTTATAATATTGAGCAGTTTCAGTCCCTGCTAGTTTCTACAGGCCAGATCCCTACAATTTTACTTATCATTGATGTTGGCCAATTCATCCACTTTGATGAATAAAACTCCTATGATTATTGTTCAGACTTACTGTTAAATGGAATAGAATTGGTGTTTTTCTCATTTGGAGTGATGGTCCCAATTGTTCAGATTTGGGAAGTGAATAGGTGTGAAGTATCAACAACAATTGCTGATCTGGGTCGAGTGAGTTGATCTCAGATGGGATGTCAATTATTGGTCCCTGTCCCCCTGTATTAGGCAGACAATTAGACCAGAGTTTCTAATCCTGATCACTTCCCTACAACCTCTGTCTGAATGGCCTGCCTGTGTATGAATGGGATAGACCCGGCTGTGATGATACTATATTCCCAAGGGCTGCACACACAATGTCAAGGAATCAGGCATCAGTGTCGTCTTTCTGAAAACTATGAGAGCGTAAGGGAATTCTTAGGGAATGTGAATGTGTAGTATAAAAACATTTTATAATTTAGTATTAATTGACATAATTACAGCTTCAAGGACTGCTCCATTTTTATCTTATTTTATATCAGCAGGACATCTTGGGATCTATAACTTACAGCATGATATAAACACAAATTACTGTCATTTTTCTGAAGTAATAGTAGCAGCTCCTATAAAATTGAACTCATCATAATTGTAAGCCAGAATGACAGGATATCGTATTTATACAAAATCTGATCCTGCTAACGCTGATGTTGCAAAAATATATTTTCCATCTTTATAAATGTTGTTAAAAACCTTGAAGCAATTGCATGATTAACTTTTTGAGACTATTCATCAAGAATATTTTTCCCCATTTTGAATTAAGCAATCTGAGCGAAGAGATCTTCTCTGTAAGAAGCAAATTGGCATTGTAACATTTATACACATATTGCTTTTTCTCACTAAGTGAAATTGTCCTGTCATGGCATCCAAGATCTCTTGTGGAGAACCAGATTGTCCTCACTGGCTCCTTACTGCCAACTGAATCTGCAAAGAGCAGAAGATTTCTGAGGTAGAGACGGGAGGAGAGGGTATTTTAGTTTAGGGGTTTAAGGCCATTCAACATTCATTTCAACTCTCCTGAAATAAATAAGAACTTTAGCTTGGGTTTAAAACACATTTCTGGCAATCAGGTGGTGTTGCATAAGGGGAGGAGAAAAAAGCATATGTTTATTTTCATTAATTTTGCCTGAGAACTCAGTGAGGTGCAGTAAATGTTGGAGAGGAGCTCTTCCGTTTCCTTTCCTGGCTGTCATACATAACACACACACACACACAGTTACACTGAAATCACACCCAACTGCTCTGCCAGCAGGAATATTTGAATGGAATCAGTACAAAATAAAAGAAAAGTGTGTGTATATAATAAAATTGCTGTTTGTTTTTCTTCAGGCTAACAGTAAACATTAAAATGATCTTGCAATGTTCAAACACCCACATTTGTTCTGGCTTTGGGCTGTTTATTTTTAATCAAGATTGATCATATTTTGTGTTGACGCTCAAAAGTTTAAAACAGGAAACAGGCTTTCAACTTCCAAATTTAACAAGAAGCAGTCGTATAAATTCCTTTGTACTCTGAGCAGAGGGAATGAACAAAAAGGGTGCTCACATATTTAAAGGTACAAATGCAGATCTTCCCCGAGTTTAATTTCCGTATAAGCTTACGGTTAGATTACGAGGATATTATTTGAAAACACTCAGTCTCCATGACGGTTTCAGGGTCTGATAAATAATGGGTGTCACTGTTCTAGAGATTCCTGCTGTTTTTCGTCAAATGATTGTGCCCTGAAAGGACCATTAATGGGAAGGTTGAATGAAAAAAGAAGTCAATTGCTTAGCTGTAGACTCCGAGAAATGTGGTGAACTTCAACAGCAGTTTAGCTAACATCTATTTATATACCGCCTTCACCCTGAATACTGATATTAAAGGAGGACCATTCTGTTTTGGGGAAGGATGTCTTATAGTGCTATTTCCAAAAAAAAAATCAGGCTTCTAATAAGAACCGTAAAATGGTTTAAAATATTTTTACTGTATTTAGCAAAAATCAATGGATTGAGTATTGTGTTACCATGTTTGTTGAGGCTGCTGTATGCAGAGCCTTCCAGTTTATTGTATGAGGTAAATAATAAGTTATGCAGGTTTCATATTTTTATAGCAATACTATTATGTTAAAGCTTACATCATGCGATTTTTGATTATTGTGAATTTCATAAGGTAATGGATCCTGACTAATAGCTTGCAGTGTCTTCTTGAGTGTTATGGTTATTTCTTTAAACTGACGAGTGTCACTAACTGCCTTATCCATCTAAAAGCAATTACTTATTAATCAATTTTAAACCTTGCAAAGGTTCTAGCCGAAATCAAAGTGAGCAAGGTTGCGAAATAATCAATCAAAAATGGCTGCAGATTTTGACAGAAGTGTACACCGGATACTTTGAAAACATTTGAAAGAAAATCTTTTCAATCTTTTACAAATCTCAAAAGTGGAGGTAGTGACTTTCATTATTTTAATTTATCTGGATGAAGGATTTGAGTGAGCTACCTGTTTCACAGAATCATGCATCAATTAGAATGATTAGCTTAATCACATAACACAATTTTTAACCCAAAGAAACATGGCTAATGTTTAAATAATAATAAATAAACCTATCATAAATAGAAACAGTGCACAATTAAATGAAAAAAAATTGCTCCTTCCTGCTCTGATACTCAGGTTTGAAATGTCAACTCTTGGTGACAAGTCATGTCCATGTCTCTATTAAAGTTTTCATTTTGTATGCACCTACAACAATAATATTTATGATGATTTATACATCAGAATATAATTTTCTTGAGATTTACCAATTATTTAGATTATAGTGCTCAATATATCAGAAAAAAAAATTTCCACAAATGTGCTTTCCACAATGACATTTTAAAAGATACAAGTGATAAAATACCTCATGGCTAGCATGTAGAGAACATATAGAAAATGTCAAATCTGACTAGAATTTTGGCTGTGATATTATTGCTTGAGTGTTATCTGGTTTGGCTGTGTTTGAAGACATTCTCACATCTCATAATGTGATGTGGCACAACCATTTAGTAACCCAGTCCAGCTGAACAAATTGCAAATATACATGTATCCAGAGGATACAGAGCGACCGACTGTGATACAACATGCTTTTCCCAAAATCAGCATCTTGAATCATTTACAAGCAACACTGATTCAGATGCAATCATTTGTTTTAATATTGATTTTAGTTATACATTATAGTTTTAATTTTAAAGAGGTATTGGCAGAGAAGCCACAATTATGTTCACAATTATGATTTTTATAAGCCATTTTTCCATGGCTGCCATTTTGAAATTCCCTATAATGTATACAATTATTATTTAATGGGATTTTTCCAATGCAAAGTGTCACAGACAAAATTTATGTGTTCCTTTTTACTGCCCATACAAATCAATATATTTGTATGTAAGGGGCATGTATTTTCTTGCCCTCAGAGTGATTGTCCAAATTTAATTCTAGCAGCAAGCTTTTTGTGAGTTTTAAAATAAAGAATATTATTTATTATCAAACACTTGCTCTAGATGTTTAAAATGTGATGTCTCACGCACACAAAAATTTCTCTTTCATGGCACGTGTGTAGTTTCTTGGATGAGTTGATGCTTTAGGTTAAATGCAAGCCTTGTAAAGCAGAGGATTATCAGTAAAGCTGCAAGGCCTCTTTCAGCAGGTTGGTTCCCCGGTGAACCCAAAGTTGGAAAAGGTTTGGGAGAGCCCTCAGGATCTCCCATTTTCAGGGTATTTTCTGTTTATGACTTTGGCTGCTTGGATGTCTTTCAGCTAGTTTGATGGCTTTCTGATGGAACTCTGTCCTGTAGAACAGCTTCTGCTGTTTTTAAAAGCAAACAGAAAGAATGGCTGTCTCATCATGTGACCTTTTTCATACCTGAATTCTTTTTCTAAATGAGATGGGTAGATAGGTCAATTATATATTCTGTGTTCTGTATTTCACACCCTTAAGGTTTGAGACAGCTAATGTCTTTGTATTTGAAAGACCCATTCAACTGATGATACCCTTTTCAATTAGTTTTAGGAATAGGGCATTGAGTCAATATCAATCTGGAGGGTTCCTTCCATTTGTTCCCTCTTGAGCCAGGGGAGTGGTTTCAATCTGCAAGAGAAGTCAGCTGATTCCTGGTGACCATCTTCTTACAGCCTTTTGTGGTCTGTTTTAAAATATGAAAATTAGTTTGAAGTTCAGAATCTACTGGGACATGAATGTATGACTTGTACCTCACCTAGTGCCCATTGCCTGTCATAATAGGCTCTGACTCCCTGCAACCCTGAATTGGATAAAGAGATTCTGGAAAACTGAGTGAATTGATTCAGTTAGTGAAATGTTTATGGAGCTAACATAAATTTGGATGTATTGTAGGCTTGTATCACTCTGACTTGCTATGAAAGCAAACATTTGCAACTATTTTCAAACTTATTGATGGGTACTCTATGGAAGTAAACCCTATAGTTACTCTTATTGATTGGTACTCTATGGAAGTAAACCCTATGGTTACTCTTATTGATGGGTACTCTATGGAAGTAAACCCTATAGTTACTCTTATTGATGGGTACTCTATGGAAGTAAATCCTATAGTTACTACCATAGCCCGTTCAGCAAATTTGAAGTGCCACTGTTAAAAATCCATGACTATTTTGATTCCCAGTGCAGTGCAGTTATGATCTAATAGAATACTCCCATTGTTTCCACACCACAAACATGCTATTGTTTTGAAATTTGCTGCAATCTTTTATAATTTTAGAAGTTTTAAAATTAGTCAGTCGATTAGTTCCAGGAGATAATTTGTTTCACCATTAGTTGATGTAAGTGTAAAGGGGATCGTAAGAAGAGAAAAGCCCTTCAGTTTATCAAGGACAATATTTCCTTGAATCTTGTACAACAAACCCTATCCTGATCTCCACCTGATGGAAACTTGGATAAACTCTCTCCCTCCTTCCCTCCAATCTGTAGAAATAATCAAGCAAAACTCCAAAATTTTTATTCGTCCCTGTAACTCCATCACTCAACTAAGATGGTAGCTTTTACCACACATTTCTTGGACACAACAAGAGTGGTCACAATCCATTGGGATATTTAATGATTTCTGTCTACTCTGATCTCAGCATTCATTCTTAACCAAACCTAATTCTTGTTTGAAAGAATTCTATGGCACTATATTGGCTGCTTCTTAATGGAGTCTGTCCACAAATCTGCTGCTCTCTGGATAGATATAGATGGGGGCTTTGTACAAAACCCATACATGTTGTGCAGGTCATCAAGAAAGTTTATGGTCTGTCAAATTAGTGTGCTTGATGGACCATCTATGAGTTTCAAAAACTACAAAATGAGTTTTGCCTCAGAATCTTAACTGAGACAAAGTCAGATAAAAAGGAAGATTACAAGCTTGATAAGGATGTGACTTAATATAACATCAACTGTTAATATATTCACATGTACGATGCAAGCCCTCCAATTTGTATCAGAAACTTTAAGAAACTGTGTAAGAGACATCACGGCCTGAATATTGCCGTTGGCGTGTGGGGGTGGGGTTGACACGCTGATGCGCAGAGTGATGCCAGAGGACATTGGGTGTGCGTCCCGACATCATCGCGTCTCATTTAGACATTTCGTTCAGGTGCGTGCCGGAGGTGGCTGTGTGCACACTGAACTGTCAAAGGCCTAGTAAGGCCATTAGAGAAGCAGTTTAGATAATTAATAGCACTGCCTGTCAAACCTTAAGGTTGGTGGCAGGTGAAGAACCCAGGTGGGCTTCAGGTTTTTCAGGAACCCCATCCACCGGTGGGCTGAGGTTTCATGAAGATCTCATAAAATTATTAAGTAAATTTTGCACAATTCTTAAACATGTCCCAGCTCATGTGACACTGTCACATTAGGGGACATAACTACATAATTTTTAACTTTACTTTTTATATATTTTTATTAAGTACTTAATCTCTCTGAGGCT
Source organism: Carcharodon carcharias (assembly GCF_017639515.1). Taxonomy (NCBI): domain Eukaryota; kingdom Metazoa; phylum Chordata; class Chondrichthyes; order Lamniformes; family Lamnidae; genus Carcharodon; species Carcharodon carcharias. The sequence goes on along the minus strand of NC_054486.1, from coordinate 4,258,006 downwards.
CAGGGAGATTGGTGTGCTCCTTCACACAGGCCCCAACTCTCCCTCCTCCCCCACCCACCCGCACAGGTAGCAGCACTGAGCCTTAATTTGCCTGCCCACATAAAAAGGAGCGATCAGCTCTGTGCCCGCTCCTGCCCAGTCTGCCCAACACGGTTAAGTTTCTGTGCCCATAAGTTTAAAAGAATAAACTCTGAGAAAATAGTTGGTCAAGATGCTAATGAGCTGCAGTTAATGATCGACTGTAAGTAAGAAACATATGGTTTTGAATATATCAGTACTTGAAACACACCCACACCCATTGTTTTCAAAAGTCTTTGATCCCTTTTCTGGTTTTGGAAAATGAGAGATAAAAAACAGCCAGAGACAGGCAGCCACAAAGGTTTTGTCCCAACACATTAAATAGGCCAGATTTGTTATGATAGTAAATCTAACAGCATCCCCACGTTTAGCTTTCTAAATGTTTTATGTCACAGCTGCTGCAAGCGTGAGCTGATAATGTCACCGCACAGGGGACAAGACATTTCAGGCCTGAGCGAACAGGACAAGCGACTCCACGGCCAGGATATTTCCCTCGTTGGGCGGTCTCAAAGGGAGCGGGTGGGGGTTGGTCGGGAAGCTGACCGCCACCCGCGATCGGCTCCTCGCCGCGATTTTCATGTGGGTGGGCCAATTAAGGCCCACCCACCCTGCGTGGATCGCGAGCGGCAGCGCTGAGCACCACCTGTGCGGGCGGGGGGTGGGGAGGGGGTGGGGGGGAGTGGGCCTGGAACACAGTTCGTACACGCGCACGCAAGAGCACTTCAATCTGCTTCAGAGGGATTGAAACGCCTTTTAAAACAATTAATAAAGACAACATGGGATGGGGCATGTTTTTAACTTCAAAATAAAGTTTTTATTTAATTTGTATTAGCTTCAAGAAACCTTATCCCGCTCGTGGATGAGGCTTCCTAAAAAAATGTAAAGGCCGCTTGGCCTTTTTGCCTGCCTGACTAACCTTAGGTTGGGCGGGCAGCGTAAATTTCAACTTAATGAGCTATCTCTATAAATGATAAATTTGTTACTGCTGCTTCTCCACCAGATGCAGAGACCACTAATGAATAGAGAACTGATACTTTTCCGTAACAAAAACAGAATTACCTGGAAAAGCTCAGCAGGTCTGGCAGCATCGGCAGATGCTGCCAGACCTGCTGAGTTTTTCCAGGTAATTCTGTTTTTGTTTTGGATTTCCAGCATCCACAGTTTTTTTGTTTTTATATTATTATTATTATTATTGATACTTATCCGTTTTTGAGTTACTAATGACATCTACAAACCATAGGTTGAAGTAGCTTTTATTGTCTGAATTCTAAGTTCTTTTTATTAAATGGTATATTTGCCAATTCTGGTTGACTACCTCTTGGTTGAAAATAACAATACTAACTACCAGATGAAGGATTTCCAACCTTTGCATGTAATTCTTCCTGCTGCAGAGAAATTGAGGAGCTTTGACTCAAAAAGGATTGAAACAGATAAAGAGTGGCTGTAACAAAAACCACTTGATGAAGATTGATTACAAAAGTGGATCAGGCAAGTTAGCTGGAGAAATGTAAGTTTATCTAGAATTTCGAAAGGTACATTTCTAATAATTGAAGAGCATGTGTGACAGCTTCAAGAAGCTACACTGATTAGCTATAAGAAGTAATCTTAATGGCATGTCTCAGCTTTCTGCAGCAGCAGCCAAACCCTATTGTTTACACTGAAAGCAGTGAATACTGCTTCAAGTAGACTGATGTAGGTAGCCAATAGTGGCTGAAATCATACAAAATATATAGATTATTGATTCAATGTAGAGCAAAACAAATAGAATGAACACTAGGAAGCCATGTGATCTCAGTTTATTCTTGGAACCTGCATGTTGCATAAGAAACAAGTCAAGAGTTAGCATAGGGTTAGTAAATAGTTGCGAAATAAGACACTACATAGGAGAAATGCGTGAGTGGTAATTTCATTGAGAATTTCAGGTGATGTTACCTAGTTAATACTGTCAGTAGTCATTACCTTTTAATCACAGGCGCTCAGTAATTGATGATGGTTAATCTCGTCATTGTCAGGGCAAAAGCAGAATGTCTATACCTGATACATTCAGTGAAAGGTAGAATCGCTTGCATTTGCCAAATCTGTACCTGATTATAAAATACTACCCATCAGTTCACCCGTTTGTTCAAAAGAGGCCATCATATTGACATGCTGAATTGCATAGAATTAAACAATAGCGAGCGCAGTAATCCTGGGGCTCAGAGGTTGTTGAAATTAAGACAAAATGAGTAGAGTTAAGGCAGGGTTGATACTGGGTAGGAGTTTATGTTGGGGCAGCAGAACAAAACTGAGTGTGCAGGGAAATGACAACATAGACCAACAGAGGAAAAAAGTCAGATTTGGCAGGAATAATAATCTCACAGCCACAGACTAAAGAGAAGTTACAAAGTATACTTTTGTAAGACAATTGCATGTTTTGGCCTTGATCCTTCCAAGCTGTGTTTGATGGGATTCATTTCTCTGCCTTTCTGTTGGGAGACAGCAGGGATACTTTGTAATGAAGGTAAGATTATTCTTCCGTGTAAGGGTTAAGGGGAGGAAAATGGGAGCCAACAGTCACCTGGACACAAGTCAAGAGCACATCTATTTAATGGTGAGATAAACCCATGTTTTACTCCAAAGGACAGAGAAATTAGAACATGAGGATATGAATGCAAGTAAATTTCAAACACCTGTCAGGGGAAAATCTTTTGTAAAAATGCGTGGAAATGTAAATAAAGATGATGGGATTAGTTAGTTTACAATTCCTGCTATGATGGAGAGAGATAATTTAAGGGCCAATGGGTCATTTGTCATCCCTCGTTTTTATCGTGAACATATTCAGTTCTACAATCCTGATGAAAAGCAGATCAGTACTTTGATTTTTCATTAGACTGATAGATTTAAAGTGAAAAATGAATTGGTCAACACACATTAGGCAGGGCTTCGAGCAATTCATTGTAACCACTTAGTAAGCTCAAAAACATGCATTTTGAATCATATAATCTAGCCATAATGAACTGATGAAATGAAAAACTAAAATCTCCTATTAAACATTAAAGACTCTGCTTATTAAATCTGTTCTTTGGCTATTAAGGGTGGAATTTTGTGCCCCCAGTGGCATCGGGACTCATGGCGGGCGTGAATGGACAATGTAGCGGGAAAGCCAAAAATCGGTTTTAAGCCGTCATGAACCCAGTTTATGATCGGTCGCTCTGCTCGGTAATGGTGGCCACGTTTCCTGCTGCTGGACGGTGGGAAGGTCATTTTAACACATCTGCATTTAATGATAATCCCTGCTCACCAGAATCATCCCCCCCCCCCGCCCCACGCTGGATCATCCAGGCACATTGGTGAGATTACACACCAATGTGTTTCACAACTGTACATAAGCAACATGCACCTGGTGGGCTGCACCTCACTCAGGACTTTGAGGTGTGTTTGCCTCCCTTGCTTCAGGCAGCACTCACAGTCACCAGCTCCAGGCTTCACAGGCAGCACCACATCACTGTTAGGGGGGCTCATGGGCAGGTATCTACCTACCAGACCAGCTGTAAAGGGTGGGGGGCTTTTCAACAGCTGCAGGGCTAGGGCTTGCTTGGGGAAGGGGGAGAAGTGGCCTCAGGCAAGGGAAGAGGCTGCAGGCTGAGGGCTGTACTGGGGAAGGAGTGTCTCCCAGGGTGTGTGGGGTCCCATATTGAACAGTGGCAATGAACTCAAGATGATGAGGACTGAGAAATCAATCTCCAGAGGAGATGAGGCCAGATGGAGATGTGAGGGTGTGTGTGAGAGAGTGAGAGGTGATGTCCCTTGAGCTGGCAGTGAGTGAGATGCCAGTGAATGTGTGTGATGGGCTTGTGAGTGTGTGAGTTTAGAGAGATGAGATGGTTGTCTTACCCTGGCAGCATGGATGAGATCATTCATCTTCTTTCTGCACTGGATGGCCAACCTCTTGTGTGCAGCATTGGCACTGACCATCTCTGTCACCGCCTCCCAAGACGGAGTGGTGAGATTATTGGACCTCCTGTGACCAGAGCAGGGGTAGAGGACATCACGGAGGGCCTCCATGGTGTCCAAAGAATGTCCCAGGAATGCATCACTGAATTGGGGGGCTGCACTCTTCTTGGCTCTTGGGCCATGTCTACACCGGAGCAGTCCTGGGCCACAAGCATTGAGAACTCTGCACACAGCTGCAGCTTAAATATGGTTCCCGGAGTGAGGAAGCCATGAGGTAATGGTGTGGCCGGCAAATCGGAGGCTGCCCTCCAGTGAGACAGCGAGTCTCCTGTGGCTGTATCATTAATGAGGTGGGAATGGGACGATACAGAGTGAAAAGCAAAAAGCCGCCATTGTGGCCGGGGGGGGGGTGGTAGGGTGGGGGGGGTTGAGGGGGGAGGGGTGGCAAAATGCCCCTTTTCCTGCCCGCTACAGGACGTAGTGCAAATCTGGGACGATTTTGTCCTAAGATTTTCCTTTTGGATTTAGGTCAGCAGTTCACGGTTAATCCTGATGGAGTGCTACATTGTCAGAGGCGTTGGCTTTCAGGTAAGACATTAGACTGAGGTCCAGATCCCCCAGCAAAATGGAAAGATCAGGCAGTTCTCTCAGTTTTCCAGCCAACACTCTAATCATCATTCCTTTATTTGTTGTTTGTGGGACTTAGGCCGGGATTTTCCGGTGGGAGCCGTTGTGAGAGATTTGGCAGCCCAGCCGAAACTCCATTGACTTCTGGCGGGACCGGATGATCCTGGCAGTGATCAGGGCCCAAACATCCTGTTGTTTGTGTTCCAATTTGGCTACTGCTTGCTTAGGTTACAAAATTGCTTCATAAATAATCCATCAGTTGTAAAACATGTTGGTATATCCTGAGGATGCGACAAGGCACTATAGAAATGTAATTACTTTCTTTGTATTTTCTCCTCGGTTAAGTCACAAGTAGAAACTTCCAAACTACTGTTCTTGAACACTGTAACGAACAATAAAAGTTACAGAGCACCTGACCATATACCCCTTAAAGTTTTTTTCCTATACAGCAGCTCTGAGGGCAGGATTTCTTCCCCCCAGTGACCTCAACTGCAGGGAAGACCCGATAGTGGTCACCTAAGTGTCTGAAGGGCACTTCACTCCGTCAGACCTCCCCCACCGAACTGACAGGAGTTCCTCAGCAGCTTTCCCATTGGTGGCGGGGTGGGGGGGTTGGGTGGGGCGGCGAAAGCCTGTCAGTCCGGCAGAATCCTGGCCTTGATTTTTAAAATAACTAACTTAAATCTATAGTTAATCATAATGGAGATATTTAACAACAAGCTGCAAATATAAAATGATTTTTCAAGGCCAGGTCTGTTGTTCCGTAATAGTTATTAACAGATCATCATTTAAAATAAACAATGATTGAACAAGGTGTGACTTTTTGAGGTTTCTATCAGTAATGTGAGAGTGGATGGGGCAAATTCTCAATCAACTGATTTCACTAGATTGCTAGCTCTGGGGTATGTGTGCCCACAATGCAGCCTGTGGTGGAGCGAGTGACAGACCACAACTTCAGGATTTCCCCCTTCACCTGCCCGCCCATGCATTAAACCTCATGGCTTTGGACAGTTTCAGAAGGGTAATGATGGCAAACAATTATAATCCAGTGTCAGAAACCCTTGCAAAACCCAGGCCAACACATTCAAGTAGACATGGGGATAGCGAGAGAGGATGGAAGGATTGCAAATGTTACACAGCTGTTGATGAAAAGTGAGGAGAATAAATTGAGTGACTATTGGCCAGCCAGGCTGACATCGATGATGGGGAAATGTTTTGAGAAAATACTTTGCAATGATATCAGTTGGCATTTACAAAAATCTGGACTGAAGGTCAGCATGGATTCGTTAAAGGCAGATTGTGTTTGACTAACTGGATTGCATTCTTTGATGTGGTAAGGGATAATAAGGGTATTGTTGTGTAGACTGATTTTCAAAAGGCATTTAACAAAGTAATATATAATAGACTTGTTAGCGAAGTTAAAGACCATGGGATTTAAGTGATAGAGACAGCGAGGAGCGATGGTGACTACTACTGTGAGACTGGAAGAAGACATACAATTATGCTCCCCAGGAGTCAGTAATAGAATCACTGCTCTGATATATTTATTAATGACCTTGACTTGTGTATACGGGGCATCATTTCAAAGTCTGCAGACTGAAGTGAAGTTTGGAAATGTTGTAAACAATGAGGAACATTGTAACACACTTCAGGAGGACAGGATCAGACAGGTGAAATGGGCACACACATGGCAGATGAATTCGGATGCGGAGATGTGTGAGGTGATACCGTTCTGTTAGGAAGAATGAGGAGAGGCATTAACTCAGTGGTGCAATTTTAAAAGGGGTCAAGAAAACCAAAGACCTGGAGGTGTACACACACATACTTTTAAAGATGGCAGAACAAGTTGAAAAGGCTATTTAAAAAAAAAAGCATGTGGGATTCTTGTTTTCATTGCACCAGGCCCACAAGCGATACTATAAAGACACGGCCCTAAGTTGTCCTCGCCTTGCTTCAGCTACTACATTTCCTGAGGCCTGGAAAACTCACCAGCTACTGTAAATCCTGCAGAGCTGCTGGGCTCATTAACAGATTTAACCAGCCAGCCCAGACCTGTGGCTGTTCCCCCCTTGACGATCCTCCTTAAGACCTGAAACTAAATGTGCTGGAGTTGAGTTTCAACTTTTACTAATGTGAATATCTGACCCAACCCAAGCTCAACTGTTTATGACTGTTAAAATTCACCGCTACAACTCCTTCATCTGATTCTGGAGTTATTGAATTGCAGATGGGAAATTTGGTTCTTTGATGTCATGTAAGGCCTCAACCCGTTTATGAATGCAGCTGCACAGACGTTTCTGCTGGGTCTCTAATGGACGTGGGGCTTTGTAGCAAGATCCTCACTGGAATGATTTAGAAGTTTAGTTTTTGAAAGGAAGTTAAAATGGACAGATCAGACAGGACAGTTAGACATGTGAAAGGCAAAGCTTGTAATTAGAGAGGCGTCGTGAAAATATAATAATGTTCATATTATTATTGTGATTTATTGTAATGGTAGGCTAATAGTGGGGTTTGGATTAGTTTCTCTGTTTGGATGTGTGTCTGTGGGATTTAATTGAATTGAAGGCAGCTGGTCTGGAGCTTTTGAGTTATCAACAGGGAAGCTAGGTTTGAAATGCTAAATACTTAAACATGGCTGAAGTTTTAGAACGTGAGGTGTGGGGAACATTTGCATTTTTAGATAAATTAGATGACTTTGAATTTCAAAGGAATGTTAAAATGTTATACCTAGCCATAAGAAGTTAAGCCAAACAGTGTGTTTATTTTTCCCAAAGGTTACTGATAATATGAGTACTATGAAAGGTTTATACTTTGTGAAAAATAAAGTTGCAATCACATATTGGAACAATGGAATTTACATTTAAAATGGAGAAACATGTATGAGGTTATGTGTAAGGGGGAAGGCATTCTAAGATCCAAAACAAGTTGCCTATTCAAGTTGTTGGCTATAGGAACCAAAGTTAAGAAAACTCACTTTGAACATCCCTGTACAGGGTATTGTGTGCTCTGCCTGAATTCTGTTGTTTTACTGTTGCTTCATTGGATGTGTAATTGGCAGTCAGATTAATTAGGGTGTTTAGGAATGATTATAGCAGTAATTTGTAGACCTATGTATATGCTTAAAATCTTTTCTTTAATTAATAAATAAACCCTACAAATTTAGGTTTGTAAAAAAAAAATCCTCTAAGCCTCAGTGGATTTATTACAAATGAATTCAAGGCACACATCACAAAATACAATATAAATTGCAAAACAGTTGTGGCAGTTGCTTCAAGTTTTCCCCCTGGGATTTGGGCAGCTCTGCATTTAGCATCCGCTGTACCATAACAAAATTGGGGGCTCTTTGCGGGATATATTTCAAATTTCTTGATTGGTTTGGAGTTGGTGAATCTTAAGGTTACGAGTATAAGAAGCACTTTGAATTCAGGAGTTGGTATGACATTTTTTTTAAAGCGGTGAGACTGCAATCTGGCTTTGGCAGTTGCTAAGGCAACTTGTCTGGCAGTTGAAATTCTAACTTTGGTTAGTTTACAAAAGGTAAATAAAGCTAAATTAATGTAATTGTCAGATAAGTTACAATTAGGATTATCTGCAAGGGGGGTAAGGAAATCAGACATAATTGAAGGTGTAGCACAGCATTTGAGAGACCGAGTTCTCCAAGAGGGGTGGGTCATTGAAATGTGCTCAAATTCAGTTGCAAATGAAAAAAATGGAACTGGAGGAAGCAGGAAAAGAAAAGGAAAGAGAAAAAGAGAAAGGGCATTCTAAAGGGAAAAGGCAGAAAGGCAGGAGAGAGAAAGAAAGCAGGAAAAGGAGTTAGAAATGGTTAGGTTAGAAAAAGAGGAAAGAGAAAGGGAGACACAGACAATTCCAATGCTGGCAGTTAACAAAGAGATACTCGAAGGTGCAGAAGGACTTATTTCCAGATCAGAACACAGTGGGGAGATTTTAAATTTGGACAAGCTCTTCCAAAGTTTGAAGAAAGAGATGTTGACACGTTCTTTACTTCAGTTGAGAAGATACCTAAACAGATGAAATGGCCATAGGAAAACTGGACATTTTTGTTACAATCTAGGTTGGTGGGTAGAGTAGATGAGGTTTATGTTTCACTGTCAGAAGAAATGTTGGTGAACTATAATGTAGTAAAAAAGACTATTTTAAGTGCATGTGAGTTGGTTCCTGAGGATTACAGGCAGAAATTTAGGAATATGAGAAAATAGCCTGGGCAGACTTATCTTATGTTTGAGAGAATAAAACAAAGTAATGTTTATTGGTGGATACAGGCATTAAAGACAGAGAGGCTATATGAAGCTCTTGGAGAAATAATTCTTTTGGAAGAATTTAAAGATTCAATTCTTTCAGTAGTGAGAACTCATGTAGAAAATGGGATTAGAATTGTTAAGTACTTGTTTGACCGGCACAGACTCAATAGGCCGAAGGGCCTTTTTCTGCACTGTAGACCTCTATGACTCATGTGGAGGAATATGTGGTTAAAATAGGAAAACAAGCAACAGAGTTAACTGATGATTATGAGTTAGTTCATAGAGCTAAACATTTTTCTCATCACCCTTTTAAATCTGGGAAGGATAGAAAGAGGGAAGGTGAAAGGAAGGTGGGTAGTCAGGGAAGAGAGGGAGTAGGTGGAAATTCCCAGGAAGTTTTTTCTTACAATAAAAGGAAGGTTCTGAGGGTGGAAGTGACACTTGAAAATTGAGGTGTTTTCATTGTAATGAAGTTGGAGAGGTGAAGTCAATTACAGGGAAAATCTGCTGGAATTATTGGGGTGCAGAAAGTTCTGGAAGTAAAAGTGCTGTGGGTTCTGAGGTTCTGACAGAGGAAAAACCATTGGTTTGTGTACAGGTAAAACAGGAAGAATCATTGATCGGTGGAGAAGTGGGATTGAGTTCACAATTTACCCAAGGGAGTTCTGAGGAGCAGGTTGCAGAAATGGTTAAAGGCTTTGTGTGTGAAGGGAAAGTCTTTCCAAGGGTAGAATCTTACCTATTTCGGGCGGGTTTGGTAGAAGTGGGTGGGGGCTGGCGCTCAGGTAACCAGTGCCCCTGATCAGCTGCCAATTAAGGCCCACCCAGTGTAACACATAGCCAATAGCACTCAGCGCTACCTGTGTGGGTTGGGGGAGGAGGGAGAGTCATGGCCTTTCATGTGTATATGCGTGAAAGAGTGCAGCAATCTCCCTGAGGCAGCTCCGTGCCTCAGGGAGATTAAGTATTTAATAAAAAATGTTAAATAATAAAGTAAAAAATTATTTAAATATGTCCCCTCATGTCACAGTGTCACACGAGCTGGGGCATGTTTGTGAAGTCAAGAAAATTTATTTATTTATTTTATACACGCTTCAGTAAACCTCATCCCTCCCGTGGGTGTGGTAGATGGGTCTGGGAGCAGCTGGGAAACAGCTCGCCACCCACAATCGCTCACCAACTGCAATTTCACGCTGGCTGGTCAATTAACAGCCAGTGCAAAAGGCACACTGAATGGCTCAGCTCAGCTGGGTTGGGGGCAGGAGGAGGGCGAGTGACGAAGTCAGTGAAGGCGTGGGGGAGCGCGGAATGAAAGCTCCCTAAAGGCAGAGAGCTGCCTCAGGGAGCTGACAAATTTAAAACTATCAAATAAAGATTTTAAAATGTAGAAAAAAATGCCCACACATTGGACTCAGTCACCACAACGTAAAGGTTATAACAATTCTACCTAAATGTTTTTAGTTTTTTAAAATTAATGTCGGAAACCTCATCCTGCCCTTGGATGAGGTTTCCTCAAAGATCCAAAAGCAGCCTGGCTGATTCGCCCACCCACCAACCATAAGGTTGGATGAGCAGTGAAAAATTACCATTAATTGCTACTTTAATGGCCTTAATAGGCCTCTTAATTGTTGGTGGGCACATTGCCATCTCTCACGCGGGCCTGCCCACCGAAATATTGCGCAAGTGAACAATGGCGCTGGGACACTCGCCAGATGTCATCACATGCCATTTCATGCTCGAGCCAGTCAGGCACGCACCCACACGCCAAGTGAAACATTCTGCCCCATGACTACAGGGTGGAGTAGGTAAAGATGTTAAAATTCTAAGCGACACATGGGCTAGTCAAGTCTTAATATTGTGGGATAATGATATTTGTTGTGCAGAGGGAGTATTACAGGAACAGGTGACAATAAGTGGGTTTCATGGAGATGCTGGACCTATCCCCAATGTGGAAGATAAATTTAAAGAGTAGTGGAAACACGTGAGGTGATTGTTGAAGTAGTGAAAAAAATTGCCCATTGCAGGGGTTCAATTTATTTTAGGTAATTATATAACTGGGTTAGAGATGTGGGTGATGCCTGTGTAGTTGAGATGTCTTCAACAGAAGTGTTGCAGAGAGAGCATCCTGCATTGTGTGGTAACAAGATCACAGGCTCACAAACTGAAACAGGAATAACAGGAATTTAAAAAGCAGGGAGAAGGTGTGGAAGTCCAACTAGCTGATACGGTTTTTGATAAGATTGTTCAGGAAGAATGGAGGATAATGCAGCAGAGGTATTTAGCTCACAGCAGTTGGTAGAGTTACAGAAAAAGGATACACAAAAAATACATTTTTTTCAGACAGCTTACTCAGAATCACAAGCAGAATGTATTCCAAAATGTCATTACTTTAAGGGTAATGTTTTAATGATAAAATGGAGGCCTTATCACGTTTCAGCAAATGAAAGCTGGAAGGAAGTGCATCAGAATGTTATACCGTTTGGATATAGAAATGAGATTCTAAGGATAGCTCATGAATTTCCATTGGTGGAACATTTAGGAATTAGAAAGACACAGGCAAAAAATACACAAACATTTTTATTGGCCTAGGTTGCATTGAGATGTAGTCAAATTCTGAAGAACATGTCACACATGTCAGGTGATAGGGTAACCACAAGCAGTGATTAAGCTGGCACCTTTACTTCCAATTCAAGCATTTGAAGAACCTTTTATTAGAGCCATGATTGATTATGCAGAACCCACCCTAAGACTAAAAGTGGAAATCAGTACTCACTGACAATAATTATGTGTCTACCAGGTTTCCTGAAGCAATACCTTTGAGAAATATTACAACAAAGAGAATTGTGGAAGAGTTGACTAAATGTTTTGCAAAATATGGTTTACCAAAAGAAATGTGATGAGATCAGGGGTCAAATTTCATGTCACAACTGTTTAAGGAAGTAATGAACAATTCGGGGGTAAAACAATTTAAGTCAATAGCTTATCACCCTGAATCACAAGGGGCTTTGGAAAGATGGCAACAAACTTTAAAAACTATGATGAGGGTGTATAGTCAGGGCTATCAAAAGGATTGGGATAGGGGAATTCCATTCCTGCTACTTGCTACTAGGGATGCTCTGCATCAACTGGCTTTAGTCCTTTTGAACTAGTCTATGGTCATGAGGTATGGGGACCACTGAAATTGATTCATGAGAAATTGGTGGGTGAAAATTCAGAAACTACTCTCCTGAATTATGTATCAAACTCCAGAGAAATATTGGATAGAGCATGTGAGTTGGCTCAGCAACATTTAAAAATACCACAGCAAGTGATGGAAGTGAAGGCAGATAGGAAAGCTACAGCTTTGTTGCTGTGTAAAAACATGTTAGTTCTGTTACCAGTACTGGGTGACTTGTTAAAGGCAAGGTTTAGTGGGTCTTATAGGATTTAAAAGAAAATGAGTGAAGTAAATTGTTTAATAAATGCTCCACATAGAAGAAAGAAGCAGAGGGTGTGTCATGTGAATAAACTTAAAAGGAAATTTGACAGGGAAGAGGACCAAAAGGAGGTATTAGTGATGGTAGAAAAAGAGAAAAGTAGACATGACGGATTCCGAGATTGATTTTTCTCTAATCAAATTGGATAAAGAGGGGGGGTACTTGCAAATTTAAACGTAACATTGAATTACCTTTCAGACAAGTATCAAAGTGATCTGGAGAAGTTTTTGCAGTCACATAAACACATTTGTGGGAATAAGCTGGAGAGGACAAATTTAGCTCTAAATGACATGTGTGTAGAAGTTTCATCTTCAGTAAGGTAACATCCTTATAGATTAAATGCGGCAAAGTTATCAGAACTACAGAAAAAAATTGAATTCATGCTTCAAAATTATATCATTGAGTCTAGTTGCAGTAACTTGAATTCACCTGCTGTGGTGATACTGAAACCAGATGGAACACAAAGACTGTGTGTGGACTATCGAAAGTTGGATGCAGTCACAAAAGTGGATTCATATCCTATACCACAGTTGGAATATTGCATTGAGGAAGTGGGACAATCAAAATTTATCACAAAGTTTGACCTGCTACTAGGATATTGGCAAGTACCGTTATTGGAGAGAGCAAAGGAGATATTGGCTTTTGAGGTGCCTGATGGACTATATCAGTTTAATGTCATGCCATTTAGTATGAAAAATGCACTTGTAACATTTCAAAGACTGAGAAACAAAGTAATTTCAAGACTAAGCAATTGTGCTGTTTATATTGATGACTTGATAGGTTTCAGTCAAATGTGGAAGGAGCATTAAAAACATCTGGAAGAATTATTTAATTGATTACAAAAGCTCATTTGGTGATGAACTTAGCTAAAAGTAAATTTGCAAAAGCACAAGTTAAATACCTAGGCCATACCACTGGACATGGTAAGGTGGCTTTGAGAGATGTGAAAGTCTCTCACTGTCATGGATTTCCCATTCCTACAACAAAACGAGAAGTTTGGAGATTTCTGGGCATGAGTGGGTTTTATCGGAAATGTGTACCAAATTTTAGCAGAGCGGTTGCTACCTTGACTGAACTATTAAGAATGAACAAAAAGTTTCAATGGACATATGAGTGCCAGAAGGCATTTGCCAATTTGAAAACTGTACTGACTATGACACCAGTTTTGGCAGTACTCAATCATGCCAAACAATTTAAGTTGGCCATTGACTCAAGCGATATAGGCATTGTGGCTGTAATGTTACAAAAAGATGACACTGCAATTAAGAAACCAATAGGGTATATTTCAAGGAAGTTGAATGGACAACAGAGGAGATATTCAATGATCGAAACAGAGACTCTGGCTCTGGTGTTGGCATTGCAGAATTTTGAGATTTACGTTGCAAACAATGTGTCAGAAACAATTGTTTAGACACACCACAATCCTTTAAGGTTTCTGGACAAATTTGAGACAGAAGTGCAAGGCTTCTGCAGTTTATTACTGCAACTATTTAATCTACGGATTATACATGTGGCTGGATGAGAAAATCTAATTGCAGATGCGTTGTCAAGAGTTTAAAGCTGAAAGGGAAAATTGAACATTTACAAAACCTCGGGTAGAATTTTCTGGTTGCCATGCAGGGGTTGGACCCGACACACCAACGTGTAAAATGACGCACAATGATGTTGGGGCGTGCGTCCCAATGGCATTGTGATATAGCATTCTGCGGGCAGGCACTGGAGTTGGCTGTGTGCCCGCTGAAATGTAAGCGGCCTATTAAGGCCATTAAGAAATTAATTGAAGCACTTGCTAATACTGCCCGTCCAACCTTAAGGTTGGCATTCCTGAAGCTTTTGTTAAATAAATAAACTTTGATAAATATAAAAACACGTCCCCGCATTCATGTGGCACAGTCACATGTAGGGACATGTTTTACTAAATTTTTCAATCATTTCTTTAATTATTTTAACACCCATTCAATCTCCCTGAGGCAGCTCCATGACTCAGGAAGACTGCTGTGCTCTTTCGCGCACATGCACAAAAGAGCGTTGGCCCCAACTCTCTTTCCTCCCCCCGACCCCCACACAGGTATTGGCACCAGCGCCTGCTCCCGCTCAGCCCACCTGCTATATGAAAAATCCTGCCCCTTGACACTGAGCTGGAATGATTTCTATTGATATGAAGGATTTGTGTAATATATATATATATATTTATGTTAATGCATGGATCTGGTAATGTATAGTGTGAATATATAGGTATGTATAGGAGGTAATGTAAGATGGGTTAAGAAAATGAAGCTGTTCCTTTTCCAGTAATGAGGGGGGTGTCATGAAAATATAATCATTTTCATACTATTATTGTGATTTATTGTAATGATAGATTAATTGTGAGGTTTGGATTAGTTTCTCTGTTTGGATGTGTGTGTGGGGAGGATTTGGTTGAATTGAAGGCAGCTGGTCTGGAGCTTTTGAGTTATCAACAGGGAAGCTAGGTTTGAAATGCTAAATACTTAAACATGGCTGAAGTTTTAGAATGTGAGGTGTGAGGGAAATTTGCATTTTTAGATAAATTAGGTAAGTTTGAATTTCAAAGAAATGGTAAAATGTTACACCTAGCCAGAAGAAGTTAAGCCAAACAGTGTGTTTATTTTCCCCAAAGATTACTGATAATGTGAGTGCTATGAAAGAATTATATTATGAGAAAAGTAAAGTTGCAAAGACATATTGGAACAACTGAATTTACATTAAAAAGGGAGAAACATATATAAAGGAGATGAGATTATGAGTAAGGGGGAATGAATTCTAAGATCTAAAACAAGTTGTGAAAGGCCTCCAGCCTCTTCAAGTCTACACAAACCTTGGTTAAGAAAACTCATTTTGAATTTCCCTGTCTATGGTATTGTGTGCTTTGCCTGGGTCTACTGAAATCTATTTTGTTTTACTGCTGCCCTAATGGAGGTGTAACTGGGAGTCAGATTAATTAGTAGATTTAGGAGTTACTATAGTAGTAATTTGTAGACCTAAGTATGTGCTTAAAATCTTTTATTCTATTAATAAATGTTTAATTTAGTTTTGTCAAAAAAAACCTCTAAGCCTCAGTGGACTTATCAGTGCTGAATTCAAGGCACACATCTTGAAATACAATACAAATTGCAAAACAGTTGTGGCAGCTGTTTCAAGTTTCCCTCTGGGAGTTGGACAGCTTGGCATTTACCATCTGCTGTGCCTTAACAAGAATCTTATAACCATAATGCCACAGAGTTCAAAAGTTTGATCCTGTCTTTAATTCTGAAGCCAAAAAATATTCTAAGTCACTTGGACATGGAATTTCCTGCATAGACCCATTTTAACAGCATTTTAATTAATTCAAACCATTTAAACAGAGGTCACATGGTATCAAGCAATTTTTAGTTAAAATGCTACAACATAAAGAAAGTAGCAGAATTCAACCTGACCAATCCTGTATGAGTCACCATAACTAAGGCATTAAGGCTTACAAGAGCAGCTGACATTTGTACATAAAACAAGTCTTCAATCACTGTACATCTTGAGTATTACTCCTTGTTGCAGTTTGTTGCTGATAAGCTATACATTTTGGACGTGGATATCCCAAAGGTTACATGATTTTTTTTTTAAATCCTTTGTTCTTAACAAGCTGAAAATTGTTCACAGAACAGCTATAATGTTATACTCTTCCAAGAGTTGGCATAGAGCTAAATACTGAAAGAGGTTAAAAACACTTTATAAAGCAAAATTTACAAATTAGTTCTCCCCCCTGACTGGGGTGCATTGTAGATAGATGGAAATAGTCACCAGTGAAGGCACACTGGAAACTGTTTATGGAATGAGAAAAAAATACAATCTATTAACTTGCAAGTTATAGATTTAGTGCTTGCCATTAGCACAGGGTGTACAGAACATAGTCGCCTACACATAAACATATATGCACAATGCTGCTTGAAATGCAATAAGTAAACTTGCCAAAGTTGAAAGAGTCTTAATAGTACATTAAAGTTTCATTATTGGAGTATGAGAACTGGGGTTGAAACTGTGTTTTAGAATGGCAGTTGCTTTGCAAGTTTACAGTCATCAGTAGAAATTAGCAAGCATTCCTCCTTCCTATGGTTAGGGCAGGAGTTGCATTTATTTGATGAAGGTTCCTTCCACTTGCTGGTATTCTTGTTACAATACTTTTGAGTTCTATTTCCTTTCAAAGAATGCTGACACGTTCACTCAAAGCCTTCATTTCTGTCTCCTCTATCTCAGTGTTCTCACTGTAAACTGTTTTATGATTGACTAGATGTGTTGGATACTCCAAGCCATGCTGTCCAGCAAACTGTTCCCAGCGGGAATCATCGCTCTCATGAGTGATGTAGCGTTCTCCAAATTTGCACTCAAGCTCTCGTAGATCCAGCCATGTTTGGTAGTCCTTCAGGACAAAATGAAGAAACGAATTAATTAAGCTTCAAAGCCAACACGAGGCTGTTTACAGATTTTACAAACCATTAGGGAGAATTTTACCAGTTATATCTTTCTTGTTAACATAATCACCTTCTGGGATTTTTGGACTTTTGTTCCATGGAAGGGCTTTTGGGAAAAATATTTTTGAAGTACCCTCAAACAATTAAAAAAAAAACACCAAACTGGTTAAACTGCTAATGAGCTGGACAATTGAAGCCCTTTTCTAAACGCCCAAAACAATAAGCAAATTGTGAGCCTGTTTCAGTAATTGATAAACATCTCACACCCATTTTGTTGGGAAGTCTCTGTTCCTGCACTCAGCAGAGGCTGTCTGACATAGGCCAACCTCTCTGGTTGTGAACAGGTGAGTTTAAAATCGGGAAAAAAAGTGCACATTGGCCAGTTTTTAAGCAGACGGCTGTTAGGGGCAGATTTTTGCCTAGACTCAGATGGTTAGGATGTAGGAGGGCACATAAAAATAATTTTGTTAAGTCAAACATGATGACCATCAATGTGAGAAGCACAGCATGTTCCTTATTTTGTATTACTATAGATAGGCAGTTGTGCTGATTTAATTGAATCCAATCATAACCATGGCCTGGATGTTCACTTGCCGTAGGCAAAATAAAATAGCTGAATGAATCATCCCAGCCTCATCTCACTTGAAGGTTAACAATCTGCCGACTGAATGATTGCAGGAACCCAGATGTGAATGGTTTGATATCCTGTATGTATGCCAAGGGGATTGTTGCCCCTCCTATGTAATACTGTCAAATAAATTGACGTTGGGCAGTGAAGCTATGAAATTTGACTTGGGTAGTAAGCCAATGAGCAATTGTGAATCTGCAGCTTGTTTTGCCCTTCACCCGATCATCTCCCCTATTGAAATCAATGGGAAATAGAATCAGGTGGAGTGGGAAACAGGTGATGATTCTCACCCCGTGAGTCCACTCCACAACATCAAAGATGTGGGGGAACCAGTTATGTGAGTGACTGATGTCACTGAACCTAAAAGGTTATTGACAGCAAATACAAACTTGTAACAATCACATTAAAATCAACTAATGCAAAGGGCTTTAAAAACCTAGCTAAAGTACAAATACTCGCATAGCAAAGATGACATCCAGGACAGGAGTGATCTTGATAGGATACAAGATTGGACTGACCCACAATATACACATAGATCTGAAAATCTATGTACTCACTCTTTTTCCACTATAGGGAGTGTTAATAACATCCTAGCCAATTTCAAGATAAAAAATGAGAAGCGACTAGGACCAAACAAAATGCAGTTCTGTCTGCAAGGTCCAGTTCCCAGGAATGTCTTGAAGGGGATTAACAAAAATGAATTGAGAGCAATTTATTTGTAAAAGGAAACATTGACAAACAATTCCATTCCTGAATTTTTATACTAATCTGGGA
Source organism: Carcharodon carcharias (assembly GCF_017639515.1). Classification (NCBI taxonomy): domain Eukaryota; kingdom Metazoa; phylum Chordata; class Chondrichthyes; order Lamniformes; family Lamnidae; genus Carcharodon; species Carcharodon carcharias. The sequence goes on along the minus strand of NC_054486.1, from coordinate 4,239,768 downwards.
TGGACAGTTCTTCAGTTGATAATTCAAAAGCATCCTCCAAGATTGGCTTAAGAAATGACAGACTGTGCAGAAGACAATTGTAGAAAAATAAGTAATCTGACCTGCAACCAGGGATGACTGAGAGACTTGTCCACAGTAAAACGTTTTCTCATTTTTACTTGCAATAGATTATTGATGACGTCAATAGCTGGAATATAAAAAAGCAATCAACTGGTGTGCACTTTTGAAATACAGAAATGGAATTTAGATTATAAAGTATGTCAATGAAAACAGTAAATGCATGCAGACAAAATAAAGCTTATCTGAAGGGTCAAGTGCTGGCTCTGTAAACTTGACCCTGGGGCTACAGACTTCAAAAGCTATCCATCATCATCATTCAGCTGAATGAACAATCACAAAAAAAAATGCACATTTGACATGAATTATAAAGGCCATTTACAAATGCTTTGGCAGACACAAGCAATTCCATTTACTGGTGTGATTGCTGCTTATTGCAGTAGTTTGTTCTCATGTTACACTGAGGTTTTATGAAACAAAAATCACCAAGTTAAACAGTGACTCGGAGATAAATGAAAAACGCCGAGGTACGCGAGGTTAGGCTGAAACATCCGAGGAGTGTCATTCACCATCGGATTGTCACTCTACTCCTATTTTCATACCCAATGCCGGAGCTCTGCATTTCAGGCTCAGACTTCCCTATTGGGCCTCTTCAGAGATGCAGGATGGCCAAGTCACATCCCTTTCTATGGCACTAGCTGCTGTATTTTGATAAGGCATCAATCACTAGCCCATCAAAAAGCTTTGGGACATTTAAATAGCTTTTCACGGTGTTGGTGAATGAGATAAGTGGATAGGGTACCAGCTGCGTAGGGTGCCAGTTGGATAGGGTGGCAGGGTCGTAGGTGTCAGGGTGGTGAGGTTGGGTGGAAGGATTAGGGTGGAGCTGCTGGGTTGGGGGGTAGTTGGAGAGTGAGGGTGGAGTCAGAGTGTCGGGAGGAATCAGAGGGCCAGTGGGGGGGTCAGAGGGCCAGGGCAGAGCTTGTGGGCCAGTGGGGAGTAGGTGGGTCAGGGGAGAGTCATAGAGTCCGAGGAGTGAGACAGATGGTTAGGCCAGAGCAGGCAGGTCGGTAAGCGTCAGAGAGTCGGGGGGGGGGGAGTCAGGGGTTTGACAAGGTCAGTGGCTATTCTAACATTTCCTGGGTAACTATCCAGATGAGTCCGAACCGTCCAAACTCTCACGCAGAGTCAGAGACATTTTTGGAGGAGCAAGGGGATTATCCATCGGAAGTTGAAACTTCCCAGACAATTCCTGCGGAATCCTTGCATTGGAACTTCCAAGGGATTCCTGAGCAAATCTTCCAGAGTCCATCTTGTCTCGGACTGTCCAGAGGCTGGAAGATCTGGGCCATTATTCTGAAAGTGAACGCAGTTATACATTTTACAATCGCTTCTTGCGGATGGCATCTGCTATGTTAGAGGCTAAACTATTGCACACTAAATGGAATCACATTCCGTTTGAGTATTTGCAGCATTATTTTCAACTGTGTCACCAGGTTTGATCTATACTGTGTTAGTTGTTCTCAGCAAGTTTGCACTATATATATATATATATATATATATAAAAACAAAAAAACTGCGGATGCTGGAAATCCAAAACAAAAACAGAATTACCTGGAAAAACTCAGCAGGTCTGGCAGCATCGGCGGAGAAGAAAAGAGTTGACGTTTCGAGTCCTCGTGACCCTTCGACAGAACTTGAGTTCGAGTCCAAGAAATAGTTGAAATATAAGCTGGTTTAAGGTGTGTGGGGGGGGCGGAGAGAGAGAGAGAGAGAGAGAGAAGTGGAGGGGGTTGCTGTGGTTGTAGGGACAAACAAGCAGTGATAGAAGCAGATCATCAAAAGATGTCACCAACTATTGTTGATGATCTGCTTCTATCACTGCTTGCTTGTCCCTACAACCACCCCAACCCATTCCACTTCTCTCTCTCTCTTTCTCTCTCCGCCCCCCCCTCCACACACCTTAAACCAGCTTATATTTCAACTCTTTCTTGGACTCGAACTCAAGTTCTGTCGAAGGGTCATGAGGACTCAAAACGTCAACTCTTTTCTTCTCCGCCGATGCTGCCAAACCTGCTGAGTTTTTCCAGGTAATTCTGTTTAAGTTTGCACTATTGTTCACCAATGATGGGGGAAATTACCCAGATTATGTCCAGTGACTCCCACTGGAAAGTGAAGACATGGATGTTGAGTAAAGACCAAGGCTTAGAAGTTCAGGAGAGCCCATTGCTTGGACCAAGGAGCCTGGAATTTTGATTCTCAGACCTCATTATTATGTAGAAGTTGCAGTAGTTGGAGCCAGCACAGGAACCTGTGTGAATATTCAGGTAAGTGATTGGATAAGATCACAGAGGTCTGGAGAAGAAACAGCTGGCCTTAGACCACAATTGGGGGGTGCTGTGGGAATTTTGGAAAGAAGATTACTGTAATTTGCAGTATTGCTGGGGACGAGGGCCTTAGTTTGCAATCGGGTGGCCGGGGAGGGGAGGGTTTGGTGGGGGGTGGTGGTAGGAGATCCAGGGAGCCTGGAGGTCAGATCGGAGATTGCAGGACTGGGAATGACAGTGATTAAAGTGAGGTATAAACCCTTTCTTCATTGCGTACGGCTGAGAACTAGATTTCCCGCAGCCATCAGCCCTGGTGCTGACTGCCCCAGGCACAAGGCAAAGTTTCCAGAGGGACCAGAGGCAGGTGAGGGGCCCTTGCTTTGCGCAGATTATTGGCCTAAGACCTGTTTCTGATGTGCATAAGGTACAGCTCTTGTTTGGTCTTTACCAAAATGGAGTCGAGCATGGCACAGAACAGAATTTTGGACACAAAATGGCAACTATAGCTCTGAAAGGCAGCAAAGGATGACTAAAAAAATAGAGTGAAAATAGATTATCAGAGGAAAGTAAGAAGAAATACAAAAACTGACAGTAAGAGCTTCTGCATGAATATAAAAAGGAAAAGAGTGGCTAAAGTGAACATTGATCCTTTAGAGGGTGAGACTAGGGAATTAATGGAAAACAAGGAAATGGCAGAGAATTTGAACATGTATGTTGTAGCTGTCTTCAAGGGAGAAGGCACTAAAAGACTCCCAAAAATAGCAAGAAAAATCAGGGGGCAAAAGAGATGGATGAACTTAAAGCAATCATTATCAATAGAGAAAATGTACAAGGCAAATTTATGAGACAAGTTCCCTAGACCTGATGGTCTGCATCCTAATGTCTTAAAAGAGATGACTGCAGGGATGCATTGGTTGTAATCTTCCAAAATCCCCTAGATTCTGGAAAGGTCCCAACAGATCCAAAAAACACAAATGTAAGACCTCTATTCAGGAAAGGGTGGAGACAGAAAACAGGAAACTAGAGACCAGTTAGATCTTAATCTGACATTGGAAGATGTTGGAATCCATTGTTAAAGAAGTAGTATCAGAACATTAAAAACAATCATTATACAATCAAGCAGGGTCGACATGGTTTAGTGAAAGGGAAATCATGTTTGACAAACTTATTCCTGTTCTTTGAGGATATGATGAACAGGATGTATAAAGAGGAACCAGTATATTTATCAAAGGCATTTGATAAAGTGCCACCTAAGTGGTTATTGCACAAGACATGCTGTTGGGGCAATATATCAGCTTAGACAGAAGATTGGCTAACTTACAGAAAACAGAGAGTCAAGAGAAATGGGTCATTTTCAGATTGGCAAAGTGGAACTAGGGAAGCACCACAGGGGTCAGTGCTGGAACCTCAACTATTTATGATCTGTTTCAATGAATTGGATGAAGGGACAGACTGTATTGTTGCCAAATTTGCGGACAATAGAAAGCTGGGTGGGAAAGTAAGTTGTGAGGAGGACAAAAAGATTCAGCAAAGGGATATAGATAAGTTAAATGACTGGGCCAAAATTTGGCAAATGGCATATATTGTGGGAAAATATGAGGTAGTCCACTTTGGTAGGAGTAATAGGAAAGCAGAATATTATTTAATAGGAGAGAGACTACAGAATGCTGCAGTACAGAGGGAGCTGGGTGCCCTTGTATATGAATCACAAAAAGTTAGCCTGCTGATACAGCAAGAATTGAGGAAAGCAAATAGAATGTTGGACTTTATTGTAAGGGTGCTGGAGTATAGAAGTAGGGAAGTCTTGCTACAACTGTACAGGGGATTGTTGAGGACACACCTAGAGTACTGTGTGCAGTTTTGGTCTTATTTCAAGAGGGATATACTTCCAGTGGAGGCAGTTCAGTAAATGTTCGCTAGATTGATTCCGGGGACAAAGGGATTGTTTTATGAGGGAAGGTTGAGCATGTTGAGCCTATACTTACTGGAGTTTAGAAGAATGAGAGGGATTTTATTGAAACATACAGGATTCTGAGGGGGCTTGACAGGGTAAATCCTGAAAGGATATTTCCCTTTGTGAGAGAATCTAAAGCTAGGGACTATAGTTTGGGAATAAGGGGTTTCCCACTAAGATGGAGATGAGGAGGAATTTCTTCTCTCAGGTGGTTGTGAGTCTTTGGAATTCTTTTCCCCAGAAAGCAGTAGAGGTTGCATCATTGAATATCTTTAAGGCTGAGTTAGTCAGATTTTTGATCTATAGGAATGTCAAAGGAGATGGGGCTGGCGGCAATGTGGAGTTCAAGCCACAATCAGATCAGCCAGAGTCTTATTGAATGGCAGTGCAGGCTGGGGGGGCTGAATGACCTACTCTGGCTCCTAATTCTTACATTCTTATTGTCATATGAGATTCAAGCATATGGACTACATGAAGATTATAAACCAGAGATCCATTATTCCATTGGTATCAAATCTTTATAAACATTAATGGAAAAGCTTAAATCTGAGAAACAATTTATTTACAATGGACATTCATGGCCAACACTCCAGATCCACCTGGATACTGTTTAAAGTTTAACTCCTGACCTCTAACCAGCCAGGTAGCAGAGTTCAGTTGGTGGACCTCCTCCAGCTAACTTCCTGTGATCTATGTGAACCAGATTACCTCATTTCTCTCCTCCAGGTGTCTCAGGTCTCAGGGTGCTATCCAGGCAGTCTGCCCAGTTCTCCAGCAAGCTGTATGCCTGCCCCAATTCCCCTTGCCGTCTCTCCAGCCACCGTCAGAGGCTTCGAGCTGCACTGTATTTGGCCTTGGCACTTACCACGTTGCAACTCACAACTCTTGGGCTCCTTGCTGCTGCTCTCAGCTCACCTCATGGCACCTTGTTCTGCTTTATCCAGCCAGCCAAAGACACTGTTCTCTGTACAGACGGTCCACAGGGGCTGGCCAGCCCCCTGCCTGGTACTCTAACCACCATCACCACCTGCTGACAGAAGCTCTGCTACATTATGAAAACCCAGGCTCTAAGGAACCAAAGTTTCTAGACCTTGATCTAGTCTGGCTGTGATATCCTAAATTCTTCAACAGCCTGCCAACACTCTCAGTCCGGATTCACATGAAACACACGAAGATCAATGGCTTGTGACACCATGAGAAGGTGCCCTCAGGAGGGCAGTGGAGAAGAAGGAAGAAGGAATATACTTTAAATATTTTCTCCAAATGTAAGTACATTATAGTTTCTGAAATTAAAAGTATAATTCAATTGTCATGAAGCTTTTAATATATATAATATTGTTGGAAAATATTTTTCTTTTAAAATAGAGGTTTAGTCTGTGGGTGTGTCTTAATTGGATTAAAGCCAGCCAATCTGGGTGCTTCGATGTGTACTAGTTTTGAGATGTAAACAAAGAAGTAGAGGTGTATTTGCATTTTTTGAACAGAGCATTCAAGAAGTGGGGTGAAATTTGGCACCTAGCCAGCAGAGACCAAGCAATATATTTATATTACTAATAAAATTGGTAATATGAAAGTAGTTTTATTGTGAGAAGAGGTGGGGTTCAACAAGGCTGGTGATACAATGAGAATTTTACATTCAATGAGCTGTGCTGGATATGACCAATAACAGTTTTCATGTGTGCAGAGCAGAGGCAATGTAAGATCAAAGTAGCTGTAAGCCTACAATTGTCTCCATAGGAACCAAAGTGAGAGGAACCTCATTTTTAATTCATAAGGTGAAAATGCTTTGCCTGGTGTCTGGTTAAGTCTATGGGTTGCTGTTGACTTAATGGAGATTAATTTGGGAATTTGTTAAACGTTATGATAGTAGTAATTTGCAGCCATGTGCATATATTTTAACCTGTGTAAATTAATAAAATGTTTCATTTAGTTTAATATAAAACCTCTTGAGAACTGGTGGTCTGATTCCTGAAGTTAGAGTTGCACCTCAAACATACTACTTAAAAATATAGGTTATGACAGTTGTTTAAAGTTTCCCTCTGGGATTTTTAAATAACTCAGCTTTGCCAAAAGGCTGTCACATAACATGAATAAAGATGGCAAAGATAAACTGGTGTTCAGTTCCACTTGTGATTTATATAACCCTGTTTCCACAAGAAGCTATGTGCTTTGATATGTTTGCTGTCACATCAGCAACTAACTGATAAACTAATATTGTTATCCTGTTACTGTTACATTATTTAAATCTCCTTATGTGCATGTGTGAAACCAGGCCACTCAGCTCTTTTCTGTTCCTTGTATTATAAATTTAAATATGATGCAGGAATGACCCGAATTATTTTAGACAGTGAGCTGTAGTTATACTGCAGCTTTTCGTCTTGCACTCAGGACATTTCTCAAGAATACAAATTCAAGGGAGACAACAAATAAAAGTGGCAACCATTTTCTGGTTCATTCCTCAAGGCAATGCCTTGACCAATCAGCGTCAAGCTGCCTGGCTTAAATTTCAAACAATGCTTGGCAGTTAACTGTCAGCCACCATCAACTCGTGGATTCTCCATGGTAACGCTTCTACCAATCAGAGTCCACTTGCTAACCAATAAGCACTCTCTTTTCATATAGTGTAAAGTCTCCCTTGGATTTATTTTCTTGCAAATTGTCCTGATGAGTGCAAGATGAAAAGCTTCGACAAAAATCTCTTTTCTCAGCATCACTCTGTACTACAAAAACGACTGTTCATACTGCAGCTATTGCACAGCACTCCTCATTATCACAACTATTGCCAATATGACAATTTCTCTGAAATTATCGGCAAATCATTGCATTTTTGACAATTCTTTTGGACTCAGACACCACAATGTCTAAATAGGGGAAAATATAAGATTCAAAGTGGAAGCAAATAAAGGGGCACAATGGTCCAGATCTCTGAGGAGTCATGGAGATTCTGTGGACCTTTAAAAATGCTGGGAGGGTCTCTGGATCTGGAAGTCCCACCCACCCCGTCTTTGACAGACCCCATTTTCTCTGTTAGTGGAAAAGGGGTGAGGCACGATTGACACATGGAGAGAAACCTAAACTCAGCCGGGGCATTAGGGTTCAGTGTGGGAGTCAGGAATTTTTAGTGCTCATGAAGCGGGGAATAAGGCGCTGGATTTTACAGGGAGTTGGACTGCTCACCCCCACCCACCACGCCGACCACAACCCGTGGAAGGAAAGTTGGCCGGCAGCCACTCACCCACAAGAAGCCCACTCTGCAGCCAAAGAGCGCTGCCAGTGGGGATAAACTAAATGGGAGAGGAATTTCCTCCCCACAGTGAGAAGAAGTCCCGCCCCCAGGAGCTGCTGGTCAATCTGATTGGCTGGCAGCTCTAGCAGCCCTGGCAGGTCTGAGAGCTCAGTACGGGGGCACTGCTGGGACTTAGAGGAGGAGCCAGGAAAAGAGAAGATGGATGTAGAAGCCAGGTAAGTTCTGGGCGTTTAGTGAGGGGAGTGATCCGAGAGTCCAGCGAAGTGGGTGGGGGTGGGGGGGTTGTTGTGGGGGGCCGGGATTGGGAGGGCAGCAGTGAGGAACGAAAGGGGCGGTGACAATTTTGGGGGGGTGCTTCTGATGCACGCAAGGCACCCCCTGAATGATGTGCCCCCCATTTCCTTCCTGGCTTTTTTCAACTTGGCCTGCCCACCGCACCCGGCCTGCCCATGCCAATCGTATTATGCCATGACCAATGTCTTATCTTAGTCAATTAGCTGGGTAATAAGCTCATTTGACCTTTAGTAATTTATTTAAGTATGCTGGCCGGCGGCCAATGTCAGCACCTGCCACCTAAGGCATTACAGGGGTCCGCTTGAGGGTGGACAGGAAGGTGATGGGCTTGGCACCCCTCGTATTTTACATACTTGCACTGAAAACACGCCTTGTGGTGGGGGGAGGGGGGAGTGTAAAGTCCAGCCCAATGTCTGGACAACTGTTGAACTGCGCAGTTATTTAAATCCCAAGGCCTTTAAAAATTAAAAAAAAAAGCAGCCTGCTTGTGTCAATGAGAGTTGAAAACAATCTGTTCTAGCAGTTACAATAGCTGTTTGTTGACATTACCCCAAAGCTACTATTATGCCATTATTAATGCTCAATCATTATTTCAGTAGAGGATCCTAAGTTCATAGTTTGATTGACAGCTCAAAGAGGTAGTTGAAGGATTAGCTGGCTTTGTTGTGAGGTTATGAATTCAGGTATTTTTGTTTTGTAAGAGACTAAGTACTTGAGGAAATTTAAATGTTTTGAATAGGCTTCCATGAACGGGATTGCTTTTTTACTATAGAAAAGACTCTAATAGATGTTTAGAATTTTATTTTACTTCATCTCAACATGGCCCTTGATGTCTGCCCTTGGTGGATACTGGGTGAGTTAGCATGGAGGGTGTAAAGGCAAAGGGTTTTTTATTATTCATTTACGGGATATGAGGGTCATTGGCTAGGCCAGCATTTATTGCCTATCCCTAATTGCCCTTGAGAAGGTGGTGGTGAGCTGCCTTCTTGAACTGCTGTAGTCCTATGAAGCAGGTACACCCACAGTGCTGTTAGGGAGGGAGTTCCAGGACTTAGACCCAGAAACAGTGAAGGAACAGTGATATATTTCCAAGTCAGGGTGGTGAGTGGCTTGGAGGGGAACTTCCAGGTGGTGGTGTTCCCATCTATCTGCTGCCCTTGTCCTTCTAAATGGTAGTGGTCGTGGGTTTGGAAGGTGCTGCCCAATGAGCTTTGGTGAGTTTCTGCAGTGCATGTTGTAGATGGTACACACTGCTGCTACTGTGCTTCGGTGGTGGAGAGAGTGAATGTTTGTGGATGTGGTGCCAATCAAGGGGGCTTCTTTGTCCTGGATGGTGTCTTCTTGAGTGTTGTTGGAGCTGCACTCATCCAGGCAAGTGGAGAGTATTTAATTACACTCCTGACTTGTGGCTTGTAGATGGTGGACAGACTTTGGGGAGTCAGGAGGTGAGTTGCTTGCTGCAGGATTTCTAATCTTTAACCAGTGCTGGTAGCCACAGTATTCATATGGCTGGTCCAGTTCAGCTTCTGGTCAATGGGAACCCCCAGGATTTTGATAGCGGGGGATTCAACGACAGTAATGCCATTGAATGTCAAGGGGCAAAGCCTAGATTCGCTCTTGTTGGAGGTGGTCATTGCCTGACACTTGTGTGGCGTGAATGTTACTTGCCACTTGTCAACCCAAGCCTGGATATTGTCCAGGTCTTGCTGCATTTGGATATGGACTGCTTCAGTATCTGAGGAGTCACAAATGGTGCTGAACATTGTGCAATCCTCAGTGAACATCCCCACCTTATGTTAGAAGGAAGGTCATTGATGAAGCAGCTGAAGATGATTGGGCCCAGGGCACTACCCTGCGGAACTCCTACAGTGATGTCCTGGAACTGAGATGACTGACCCCCAACAACCACAAGCATCTTCCTTTGTGCTAGGTATGACTCCAACCAGCAGAGAGTTTTCCCCCTGATTCCCACTGACTCAGTTTTGCTAGGGCTCCTTGATGCCACACTCGGTCAAATGCTGCCTTGATGTCAAGGGCAGTCACTCTCACCTCAACTCTGGAGTTCAGCTCTTTTGTCCATGTTTGAACCAAGGCTGTAATGAGGTCAGGAGCTGAGTGGCCCTGGCAGAACCCAAACTGGGTACAGTAAGCAGGTTATTGCTCAACAAGTGCTGCTTGATAGCACTGTTGATGACCCCTTCCATTACTTTACTGATGATGGAGAGTAGACGATTGGGGCAGTAATTGGTCAGATTGGGCTTATCCTGTTTTTTGTGTGCAGGACATACCTGGGCAATTTTCCACATTGTCGGATAGTTGCCTGAGTTCTAGCTGTACTGGAACAGCTTGGCTAGGAGCGCAGCAAGTTCTGGAGCACAAGTACCCAGATATGTAAGTAGTCCTGTGCTGTAGCTTCACATCTCATTTTAGGTTTATGTGGTGCTGCTTCTGGCTTTGTCCCCTAGCTTGATGGTAATGGTAGAGTGGGGGATATGCTGGGCCATGAGGTTACAGATTGTGTTCGAGGACAATTCTGCTGCTGCTGTTGGTCCACAACACCTCATGGATGCCCAGTCTTGAGTTGCTAGATTTGTTCGAAATCTATCCCATTTAGCACGGTGGTAGTGCCACACAACATGATGGAGGGTATCCTCAATGTGAAGATGGGACTTCGTCTCCACAAGGTCCGTGCAGTGGTCATTCCTACTGACACTGTCGTGAACAGATTCATCTGCGGCAGCCAGGTTGGTGAGGATGAGGTTAACTTGTTGGTTCCCTCACCACCTGCCGCAGACCCAGTCTAGCAGCGATGTCATTTAGGATTCGGCCACTCTGTCAGTAGTGGTGCTACCGAAACACTTTTGGTGATGGACATTGAGGTCGTCCACCAGAGTACATTCTGCACCCTTGCCACCCTTGGTGGTGTTGGGCAAATTGGCGTAATTTGGCATGGAGGGTATGAGGAGCCATTAGGGATGGTGGGGGGACTTAAGGTGGCACAGATGTGTTACATGGACCAAGTGGAAGGTGAGGCGGTATAAGCAGTGAGGGCCATAGGGCCTCATATTTCACAAAACTACTAGGACAAAGCCTGAAACAATCGAGCCGGGCCTTTGAAAGAGCCACCCGTGCTACACAGCAGGCCCTGTTGCTGCCTCCAATCTACATCCATGCACAGCAGGCCTGACTTCATCCCACACCCCAGATCGAAGATCCCGCCATTCGAGTGAGTTTCTCCCAAGGCGATTGCTGTGGGTTCTTGCCACCTGACTCGGGAGTGAAATTCCGGGCCACTATTTATGCTTGCTTTAGGAAAATCCTTGAACACAAAGTAGATGAGCCAAAATATTACTGAATGGAGATTAATGAGCAACAGAATTCCAATGTTCACTTCCATGAAGATGTGAAGATATCACAATGTTACATCAAACCATGTTACAGATGAGTAAATATTCAGGATGTGTGCTTGGTTGAATATTGCGTTCATACCTAGCAAGATATTAAGGAGGTGATTATTCTTTGGTCTAATTATTACTCTGCAAAGGGATTAAGGGTGAGGAATATCATAACAGCAATGTTGTCCTTCAGAGAAAGAGGCTGAATCTCCCTTTGAACTTTGAAATGAAATGAGAAATATTGAAATATTTTTATCTTGCTTCTTACACCCCAGTTCTGTGTTTTAATGAGTCTGTTTAATATATTTACCTTCAAGGGAGATCTCCTTCCAGGGATTAGGTGGATACATGAAAGCAGCATTCTGGATTTGATCATGAATGTCTTCATCCTCATTAAATGGAAAGGTGCCACTAAGACTGACATAGACGATAACGCCTACAGACCACATATCTAACGATCGGTTATAACCTTTGTTCCGAAGCACTTCTGGAGCCAAATATGCTGGCGTTCCCACCACAGAACGCCTGAAAGACTTCTCCCCAATTATACGTGCAAATCCAAAGTCACAAAGCTTGACCTATATTTAGAAAAGCACCAGGTGTGATGAGAATTAAAATGATTAGGTGCAACAATCTGCAAAAAAAGCATTGTACAGAAATGTAACGATAGAGAACCTACAGGATCTGTGTTCAGACACTAAGATAACATATTCACTCTAACCTGTGGCAAGGGGTCTGCCGATGCTAGCAGCACATTCTCGGGTTTCAAGTCACAGTGAACTATGTTCTTAAAATGAAGATGTCGCAAAGCAACAAGTATCTGTTTCAAAAAAAGGTTAACATTAATAAGAGCACTCTCCAGGAAATAATATCTCCTGTTTATCAATGTATAGTTTTGGAATAGGCAGAATCAGACTTCACTTTAATCTCAGAATTTCTCTATGGACATTAAATAAAGGAAGAATAGACTATGTAGAACATAGAAACCTGAGCTAATGTAATGAAAAAAAGTGCAACACAATTCTATGAAGTGTAGAGCATTTTGAATGTTACATCTCTAAGTAAGGTACAGGTACCTGGCTGCTCTGGTGTCAGCAAGCAGTTTCCATTTTCTTTTTGCAAGGAATTGTCAAAATTCACTCAGTTGCATATCTGATAGATATGTGATGCAATAAAGTTAGTCTTCATATTTTGAGATTTCAGTAAATCGACCTTTAAATCTGGTTTTCAATCAACTGATTAAGAATAATCCCCTGCAGCTATTTTAGTATCATGTGCAAATATTAACACCACTCTCTCTAGACCCATATCCAAACCATCGATATACACAGAGAACAGAAGTGGCCCCAAAAAGTACCCTGAGGAACACCAACCACTTTGAAAAAACTGGCCCAACTCCTAAGCTGCCTTAATGTAAATTTTGAATTTAAGAACAATTTTTAATCTAGTTTGTTACCCTCTCTCTAACTCTGTATCCTTAATCTTCTTGGGTGATTTTCCATCTGGAATGTGAGCAAGGCATTCCTAAATCCCATCTGGAATCAGTGCACCTACATTTCCACTATTTACCCACCTACCATGTCTTAATTGCTCTAATCGTTACTTCATAGTCAATAAGTTTAAAAAATAGGAAATTATTTTCATCAAGGAGCCAAGAGTATTTTTGGATCTGGCAGCAGTTTAAGGGTTAATTCCACTGTTACAACATGAGATGGATGACAAACAGAGTCAAGATGCCAGCAAAGAAGAATTCACATCCTTTGATAATAGGTGTGAGTTTTGACTGATGGAAAGAAAAGAGAGACCTTCACATCTGTGATATGGCTTAGGCCAAGGGTGAAAGTCAGCAATGGAAAGGATATGTCATGACTAGCTGGAAGGAAACTCAAATGAGACAACCAGAAATGACTTGATGAATATGTGTAGAGTATGCTGAAAAGTAGTATCAATGGTGAGCGCAGGTGCTGTCCAAGGTCCAAATTGATTTCAGCAGAGTAATCGTGGGTGAGGACCAGACCTATAATATGAATTCAGAAGTGACTGAGCTTCTCTCTAATTCTAATTTAAAGAAGACTAGCTAAGAGTTCAAAACACATTGCAAATTAAGTCCCATATATTAGCTTTTTAATATTAGATATCCTTTCAAGTTCAAGTCACTTAGAGATATTTTTATAGCAAAGATGCTTCACTTTAGCTGCAGGCTGGTTACTAGTTTTATCAACTGTTTAAAAAGAATTCAGCAAAAGTGCACCAGTAGTATTATTAATGATGCTATTTACATGTCAGTTTTGAAGATGGTATTATTAATCTGCTTGCCCTTGTAACTGTCACGTACCTGCGTAATAAGAAACTTTGTTATGCGTTCTGGCAGCTGTCCTTTCTCGCTTGACAGGATCACTTCCAACATGTCTCCATGGAGCTTTTCCATGACAACAAACACTCTTTCTGGAGTCTCAAACATGCATTCCAAATTCACTACACCAGGATGATGCAGATTCTAGGTGAAGAAATGGTATCTATAAAAAGGTGTCCTTTCCCATTGACAATACAAGTTTAAAATGGAACAGTACAGTATCTTTAAAATAAATTATTTGAGTATTTTGTGGACAAGCAAAATCTTATGGCAAGATATAGATTAGATTGTGGACACTGAAATTAAAAAGTAAATCATTAAAAGTTTATATTTACAAGGTTTATATTTTTGATATTCTTTTATGTTCATGATGATTTCAGCCCTAGAGAATGAAACCATCAGCTTCAGTGGTGACAAACAACTGCAGTCGGACAGACTAATGCTTCTACCCTCTCCCAACAACCCTTAACCATTCTATTCCTATGGAAAATGGGCCAGGAATATCCAAAATTACTTTACATAGGATTCTGACAACCAATTGTCAGAGCGTTCTCAACACCCCAGGACTGGATTTTATCCTGGCTCTCAATGCTCAAAGGATCCTGTGTTAACCCACTATGGCAGTACTCCTCCCCATTCCCACCCCACCCACACACAATGCTAATTCTGAGGTCTCTGAATGTTTGCTGTCAATGTTCAGGATTTCTCCCCCATTTACCTGTAAAATGGCAACTTCATTCCGAAGCTGACTTTCCTGCTTTGTTGGGAATCTTAGCTTATCAATTACTTTGATTGCGACATCTCTCCCTGTCTTGCGATGTTTACCTACAAACAAGCAAAAAAGATTCAACTTTAATTGTGGATTGTAACACTGGAACATTTTCTCTTGTGATACTTGGATTATTCGATTGCATTTCCTGCCTTCTCCAGCTCTCTTAGTTATTGTTTGATTATCAATGGGAGTCTTGGCCAAGCAGTCACTGTCAATGTCGGAATGCTGGCAGTGAGATTTGTGTTTTATTCGGATGGCTGGAGAAGTTTGAAGTCAAGGTTAACAATCCATTCAATGGCTTCAGCTGATGCCGTGTGAATGGTTGAAATGCCGCCAGGGCAGAAATTCAGGATGTGGGTGACGCTCTGACTTGGATGACCACAGTCACAACTTGAGCTCATCCTCATGCTCCACTCGTGGAGCCACATCTCTCCTGGACCATCCTCAAGTGGTTAAGGGTTTCCACAGAGTTTCTGTGGGAGGTTGAAACCAGCTGGGGTCAGTTAGCAGATTGAGGTTGGTGATGTTTGCAGACAACCGAGAGGTGTGCCATCGAGACATGGGGCTGTCATCAGATTGTAGGATGTGGAGTGTGTTCCAGTGGGGACTATGGAATTTCAGACGAGTGTGTGAGGTTTTTTTTGAGATCCTGTCAATGGGACTGCTGTCAGCTGGTGATGTGCTTTCATGAGGCATGATTTCCCTATGGTCATCAGGGAGTTCAGCGTGTGCTAGCACAGGAAGCCCCTTGAGCTGTTTTGTTCTCAACATCCCAGAAATAATCCTCATGACTTCCTGAGGGTGGATCTCAACTACAGTGAGTACACAGTGAACCTTTCCAGCGGCTGCAATGTTTTACTTTTATTCTTATCCTCAACCAGTTTCCATATGGACTATTTTAGCAGGAGTACTTACTACCTCAGTGGGCTGATTATTACTTCTTTTGACTGTTGAAATTTGCTATTTTTTTTCACAGCCTAGCTAAAATAAAATGATTGTTGTTGCCTCTCTCTCAGTAGAGACTTTATAAAGAATCAGCCATAATAAATAGCTGAAGAGAACAAATACGCTGGCACAAAATGAAACTGGGTGCATGTGGTGCAAAAGGATTCCTCAGCTGGTTGGATATCAATATAAGTTTACGCCAGACTTTGTGTCACTGACTCACCTAATGAAGGGCCTAAGGGACAATTTCTCTGACTAGACATTGTTAAAAGTAAAACTCCTGGAGTTTAGAAAGACAGCTCATTGACTGCGGTGAAAAAACCTCACTGATGGTAATTGTCCTTTAGTATAACATAAAATAGATTGTAAAAATGAATCGCGAGAGGAAGAGTAGATTTCTTGGTGATTGCCTGGTTTGTTGCTACTCTTCAGTAAGTGACTACTTGCCCATTGTAGCATGTTTTGTTTGTGTAGCCATTCACTGTGACTTTAATATTCAGGATAATAGCTGATCCAGTCAGCGTAACATATACTTGCACCTTCTCAATAAAGTGCAATTCATGATTTGAAATAGAATATAAATACGCTTGATTTTCCTGCTTTTGTGATTTCACCTACTTAAATTCTAGGTTTTGATAGTTGGGGTTATTATCCAAATACTCTGGATATCAATGTAGGAAAAAGTAAAATCCACAAGAATTATCAATTATTTGGCAATGATAATAACAGATTTAGTACAGCAAAAGGAACTCACATGAGTTAATTTGTTTTATTTGATGCTTTGTTTAAATGCTTATAGTATTTAAATAAGAAATTAAGCTTAAATATAGATAACACTTGGTATAAATTTTCAGCCAATATCTGCAATCTGTGCAAAGCACTGCACTACCATATGATGGAGGAATTATTAACTTGCATGGTATAGACCAGCTGCAAAATCTTTGCTCCTATATCTCTTACATCGCTTGATCCAGCTGTCAAGCTCCTCACACTCTCTCCATTTTCAGGTACCATGCCCTAAGTGGGCATTGGTGACCACAGACCTCTGTGCTAATCTTGCTCTAGAGGCGTGGATCATCTTTGTTGATGGTACATTCATCCAGTTTGTGAGGCTCTTGAAAAAGATCATTCTTTGTCTACCTCAATCTCTTTTACTATCGAGCTTTGCCATTAGCAACAGACTTTCTAAGGGGAGAAGGTGCCATTGTGGTAATGTCACTAGTCTAGTGATCCAGAGGCTCTGGCAAATGCTCGTGGGGCAAGGAATCAAATCCCACCATGGCAGCTGGTGGAATTTAAATTAAATTAATAAAAATCCAGAATTGAAAGCTTGTGTTTAATGGTGACCATAAAGCTATCATCGATTGTTGTGAAAACCCATCGGGTTCACTAATGCTCTTTAGGGAAGGAAATCTGCTGTCCTTACCTGGTCTGGCCCACGTGTGACTCCAGACCGACAGCAATGTGGTTGATTCTTAACTGCCCTCTGGAAGGCCCAGCAAGCCACTCAGTTCAAGGGTAATTAGGGATGGGCAACAAATGCTGGGCTAGCCAGCGACACCCACATCCCCTGAAAGAATAAATAAAAAATCACAGTTTCTTCTTCACCCTCACAGAAGAATTGGCACATCAAAGTGATTGCTCAGGTTAAGGATTCACTTTACAATCCTTATTTTGTCGCTCACAGTGCCAGTGTAATATCATTTATAAAATGGTATCGGTTTTCTTATACTGCTTGCTGGAGAGAAATCAAATCAGCTCACAGATCACCGCCTGCAGATCACTAAATGTAGCTAAAATGATTGGTTTACTTCACAATGGATTTTGTTCCATGAATGGAGAAATTAAAGTTTACAGAATTATTAATAAACAGGGAAATTTCTCAACATAAAATAGCAACTTTCAGCTGAATGAGTGTCTTTAGGTTGTGGTTATTCTACAATTCAGTTACACGTATATATAATCATGATGCTGCTGCTAAAATAAGTTAATTTCTGGATGTTCTGGTAAGTTTCCTTACCCCCATAGACGATTCCAAACTGCCCGGATCCCAGTACTTCATCTGGAAATATTTGATATACCATGCTGATATCCTGTTGGAAGACAGTTATTACAACAGCTTACATAAGCCTCATTACTGAAAAAAAGACTTCTTCGACAAAATGAGATTCACATCTAAATTATAAACTCTGCATTAATTCCGAAATTCCAAAATATAAACTCTTGGATATCGATGTCAAAAATCGCTCGTTTCCAAAACTGAATAATATTTTACAGCACTCAGGGAAAAATGTTTCACCAGCTTTCATCATCAGCGATGTCCCCCAGGGTTTATCACCCAGCACAATTAATGTTTTTGATACACATTAGTGATTTGGAAATGGGGGTACAGGGCACAATTTCAAAATTTGTCGATGAAATGAAACTTGAAGTTTAGTAAAGAGCGAGGAGGATAGTGATAGACTTCAAGAGGACATAGGCAGGTTGGTGGAATGGGCAGACAGATGCAGGAATGTGTGGCATGACGTATTTTCTTTCTGTCAAAATGTAAGCTAAACAGCGCAAATTTAAAGAACCGAGAGACCTGGCAATGTTTCTACACAAAGCTTTGAAGGTGCAGGGCAGGTTAACAAATCAGTTAATAAAGCACACGGGATTCTGGGCTTAGAAACAGAGGCACTGGGTACAAAAGCCAACATGTTTTGCTAAACCCATATAAAAACCTAGGGGGGGTATTTTATGGGATGTGTAAGAGCAGGAAATGTGGTGGGTGGGTGACTTAATTAGGTGGAGCTGAAATTTCACTTTCCTGATGGGGATTCACACTCAGCGATTAACTCAGCGACCTGCTTGTGGCAGGTCGGGTCTCATGCTGCCCTGTGGTGGGTACATGGCGGGTACCGTGAATACTTATCACATTGACATCTTCTGTAATTGTCCTGCCTTTATGATAAAGTCAGCAGCACACGAGAACCTTGTGGGCACCCCCTGTTCACGTTGCTTTAGAGGTTGTGTCTGACGTCAGCAGTTTTCTTTGTTGAACTCTGCAGCATAAGGAAGGGAGGAGGAGAATGGCAGCTTGTATGGAGGCTCGGGACTGGCAAAGGCGAGTCAATGGTGGTGGGTGGAGTGTGTGGTGGTGCGGTGTGGAGTAGAGTGAAGTGGGAAGGGCCTGGTGTCCTGGGTGTGGTTGGGGGGGGTGGTGGGGAGGGTGGTTTGGTGAAGGTGATGGGGTCTGTCAGTCAAGGTAAATGAGGGGCCTTTAGGGCAGGGTCAGTACTTTCCACATGTGTGTCCATCTCAGGGTGTTGGCTGGTAGAGTCCTTACAGGACTTTGAGATCACCTACAACATTTCAATTATCCCCACTGGGAGCGATCTCAGACAATGACCTTTACAATAAATAGATAGGATAAATAAAGAAATATCCCTAACTCTGCTGTAAAAATCAATGTGTGAGGTGTGCCTGTACATTTAGCTCTCTGATTAAGCTAGTCTCAACCAAAAACAATGATGCACACATGGATAAAGTGAAACCGGTGTCAGATTAAATATTTACAAGTAAAAGTTAAATTTGAAAAACACCCATACCACCTTTGTGCTCTCAATAAGTCTTATATTAATGGCAATGGAGTTGGGCAGGAAAGTGGTGGTCCTGATGCAGAGCCACCCTGTTTGTCCACGAGGTTCTTTTATAGTTGCCCGCAGCTGCTAAAATTGTCAGCAGACAGTGGGTTTCACCAATAAAAAGCTTTCCCTGCTGCAGATTCTCATGTGTCTCCATCGCACTCTCTGCTGGGCCATGAATTCTAATGGTAATTGCATGGGAGGCAGCAAAAGGTGAAGGAGCGGAAGAGGCATCCACTCCCTGTAATACTGCCAGGAACTGCACGTCACGATTAAAATTCCACCCTAGGTCTGCCCCAGCTGGCATGTTGTGCCCAAAACAATGCGCCACACTTTAGGATGGACATGAAGACTCTGAAGAGGATACAGAAGAGGTTTACTATCATGGTTCCAGGGATGTGGGATTACAGTTACAGGGATAGCCTGAAGTCAGGGTTATTTTCCTTACAGCAGAGAGAATGTTAAGGGAATAGAGATGTTTGAAATCATGAAGGACTTAGAACGAATAAATAAAGAGAAACAGTTTCCAGTGGATGAAGAGTCAATAGCAGGGAAAACAAATTCAAGGTGATGCGCAAAGGAATCAGAAGCAAAATGGGGAAAAACATCTTGTGCAAGGAGTTAGCATTTGGAGTATAGTGTCTGCTAGGCTGGTGGAAAAAGGAATTGGATAAATACTTGAAAGATTAAAGAAAATGGATATGGGGAAAGAGTGGGGGAGTGGGACTAATTAGATTGCTCTTTGGAAGAGTTGGTGCAGACAGAATGCTCTGTGCCAAACTTATTCTGATATTCCAGGTTTTTTTTTAACTTGAGCAGGCATTGCTTCAATGGAAATATATACAAACCTTTTATAAAGGTTAAGTTAAAAGTTGAAATGACCAAATATGTAAACAAAGATTTTTTTTAAAGGGCGAGGTGACCTTATAAGAAAACTTTCATTTTTTATATCACAAGTTATAATGTTTCATCAGTAAATTATGAATGGATATCATTGTTGGAGCCCCGTTTTATTTTTCATGATGTCCTTTAGGGAAGGAAATTTGCCGTCCTTACCTGGTCTGGCCTACATGTGACTCCAGACCCACAGTAATGTGGTTGAATCTTAACTGCCCTCTGGAATGACCTAGCAAGCTACTCAGTTCAAGAGCAACTAGGGATGGGCAACAAATGCTGGCCTTGCCAACGACACCCACATCCCATAAAAGAATAAAAAAATAAAACCACTCTTCCCTCCTTAGTTCTAAGATAGCAAACAAAGTTAATATATTTTGAAGAGTTGTCGTTTAGTTGCATTTTTGTACCCTCGTGGTATCAACTGAAAATGTAACAACTGCATGTGAAGCAGTGATTGATGTTTACTCTGTTAAACTCATCTACACAAATCATTGAAGGCAGCGTCACTCATGACTGTTAAAATCATTCTCACCCATCAAATATAAATAGGCATTTGACATTTGGCTACTAGATACGCTCATGGTGCCTTAATCACATTCTATAATGTAAAAAACATTTTTCAAGTTAAAATTATTTTTGATAAAATGGTTAGAGAAAATTATCTTTAGTGTGATTCATTCCTTAGAGTGATTATGTTTTCAACAGAGATGGTAATGCCGAGGATACATTTTCTCCACAACCATTTTAAATTTGCTATTTTTTTTTCCATTAGTTTGAAGCAAAAGGCTGGAGGCTCCCTTGCCCCAGCTCCCTTGCCCCAGCAGTACCACTGGGGACAGGGGCCACTGCTGGGACTGTATTCGTTTCCTGAAGACGAGCAGCTTGGAGCCCAGACAGGATCACTCCAGGGCCACACCAGCAGGCCCTGGCAAGGTGGGTAGGGGGCCAGGATCGACCGAGCCGAGGTGAGGTGAAAAATGCAGGGCAATATTTTGCAGGGGGTTCCGATTGGCAAAGGGGACCTGAACAGGAGGCACCCTCCAGCTCGGCCACAAGGTGTCACCTGGTGGGCAGGGCACTTGGCACCAGCCTCCCCTTCCAAGGGAAAGATGCCCCCAGTGATGGGTAAATGACAGGTACAGTGCTGCTGCTATGGCACC
The DNA here is from genome assembly GCF_017639515.1 of Carcharodon carcharias. Lineage (NCBI taxonomy): Eukaryota > Metazoa > Chordata > Chondrichthyes > Lamniformes > Lamnidae > Carcharodon > Carcharodon carcharias. The sequence goes on along the minus strand of NC_054486.1, from coordinate 4,218,741 downwards.
CAATTTTACACATTTCCCACTTGGTGTCCTGCCCCCTGGTACAGCATAAAATTCTGGCCTTTGGTGTGTCTGCATAAAAATAATAGTTAACAGCTTGAAATTTGTTGAATATATTTGCTTTTTACTTTTAGCTCCTCTTTATCCCCATTCACAACGGACCCATGAAGTAACCCATCTGGACTGAAGTGATTTAAGTTGAAACTGTGACTAGTATTTAAGTGTGCTCCTAGGTTAAATGAACGTTTTGTCAGGAAGATATAATAATTTTTATACTGTTATTTGGAATCTATTGTAAAGTATCATGAAAGTGTGGTGTCTGTGTGTGTGAGTGTGTCTGTGTCTGTGTATGTGACTTAATTGAATTAGAGACAGCTGGTCTGAAGGCTTTGATGTAAGAAAAGAAGCTAGGTTTGAAATATTAAATAGGTAAACATGGGTGAAGTTTTAGAATGTGAGGTGCAAAGGGACATCTGCATTTTTAAATAAACCAGCCTAGCCTGAATTCAAAAGAGGGGGTGAAATGTTACACCTGGCCAGGAGAAGTTAAGAAACAGTGTGTTTATTTCTCCCAAAGATTACTGGTAAAATTGGTACTATGATAGATTTTTATTATTGGAAAAGTAAAGTCCAAAGACATACTGAAACAATAGGAATTTGCATTCAAAGGGTGTATAAAGGAGAAAAGGCTGTGTGTAAGGGAAGGCATTCTAAGATCTAACAAGTGTGAAAAGTCTTTAGCCTCTGTGCTCAAACTGCTATCTGCAAGAACCAAAGTTAAGAAAACTCACTTTGAATTCAACTATTGTGTATCGTGTTACTTTGCCTGGGTCTTTTAAATTCGATGTGTTTTACTGTCGCCTTAATGGAGGTGTAACTGGGAGTTGGATTAATTAGGGGAGCTAGGAGTTAGCATGGTACTAATTTATAGATCTACGTTGTGCTTAGAATTATTTCTTTTATTAATAAATATTTAATTTAGTTTTGTAAATACCCTCTAAGATTAGGTGGACTTATTACTACTGAACTCAAGGCATGCATCTCAAAATAAATATACGAATTGCAAAACAGTTGTGGCAGTTGTTCCAAGTTTCCCTTTGGGATTTGAGCGGCTCAGCATTTCCCATCGCTGTACCATAACAACTTACACCTGAACTACCGTGTATCAGTGTGGACACGATGGGGCAGGGGTTGTGGATTATGAAGGATTAATTTTCAGCTACTCCTAAAATGGACCTAATTGATAATCATATGTATTTTTGTGTCCTGCAAGAGGAATGGACAGCACAGAGGGAAAATAACACTGTCTGAAGCGTGCCAATGGAATGGCATCTTTGATCTTCAGTGATGGATTTTCATTCCAGTTTGTGAACAATAACATTCCTTCCCTTCTGCAAACACTACTCACCACATTCTCCTGGATCTGGCAGTTTGACACTGAAATGCTGATGGACGCATCTCCTGGTGAAAGAGAATAAACCGCTGTGAAATGGTTTGAAATGTTTATGTGCCAATTATGTTAAGTTCATAAAAACAGAAAAGCAGGAAACAACCGGCAGGTCAGGGAGTATCTGGAGAGAGGAAAACACCTAATGTTTCACGTTGGCTTTGCGTCTCTCTCCATAGATGTTGCCTGACTAGCTGAGTATTTTTATTTCGCATTTCTGTCATCGGCATCCAACATGTTAGACAACATGGTTTTTGTTAAGGCTTTCATACAATCAGTGTGTGTGCTGGGCGAGCATGTAGTGCTTGGTACAATAGGACCTTCTCGGGTATCTAGTCATTCACGCTGTGCTTGTCTGACCAGGGCTAGAACCTCCTCAAAACCAAGACCTCTTGCTCACAGTTATGAACATATGAAATATGCGCCGAAGAAGGCCATTCGGCCCCTCAAGCCTGCTCCGCCATTCAATGAGATCACGGCTGATCTGTTTGTGTTTCGAATTCCACATTCCCATCTACCCCCAATAACCTTTGATTCCCTTGCCTAACAAGAATCTATCTACCTCTGCCTTAAAAATATTCACTGACCCCACCTCCACCTCCTTCTGAGGCCGAGAGTCCCAAAGTCACACAACCCTCTGAGGGAAAAAATCTCCTCATCTCTGTCCTAAAAGGGCCACCCCTAATTTTAAAACAGTTCCCCCTAGCTCTGGACTGTCCCATAAGGGGAAACACCCTCTCCACGTCCACCTTGTCAAGGTCGTTCAGGATCTTACATACTTTAATCAAGTCACCCCTCACTCTTCCAAACTCCAGTGGAAACAAGCCAAGTCTGTCTAACCCTTCCTTATAAGACAACCCATTCATTCCACGTATCATTCTCCTCTGAACCGCCTCCAATGCATTTACACCCTTCCTTAAATAAGGAGACCAAAACTGCACAAGGTATTTGAGATGTGGCCTCATGAATGCCCTGTATAACTTAAGTATAACATCCTTACTTTTATGTTCAATTTTTCTTGTAATAAAGGACATCATTCCATTAGCCTTCTCAATTACTTGCTGTACCTGCATACTAACTTTTTGTGACTCATGCACTGGGAACACCTAGATCCCCTCTGTACCTCAGAATTCTGCAGTTGTTCCCCATTTAAGTAATACTCTGCTTTTTTATCTTCCTGCCAAAGTGAACAACTTCACATTTTCCCACATTATACTCCATCTGCCAGATTTGTTCCCACTCACTCAGCCTATCTATATCTGTCTCCTTAGGTTCTCTTCACAACATACTTTCCTACCTATCTTTGTGTCATCTGCACAGTTAGCTCCCATGCCTTCATTCCCCTCATCTAAGTCATTGATGTAAATTGTAAAAAGTTGAGGCCCCAGCACAGACCCCTGCGGGACTCCACTCCTCACATCCTGCCAATGAGAAAAAGACCCATTTATACATACTCTCTGTTTCCTGTTAGCCAGCCAATCTGCTAGCTGTGCTCATACATTATCCCCTACACCATGAGCTTTAATTTTCTGCAATAACCTTTGATGGTGACATCTGATCAAAAACCTTATGGAAATCCAGGTACAGTACGTCTACAGGCTCCCCTTTATCCACAGGGCATGTTACTCCTTCAAAGAACAGCTGAGGTGATCCACTGCAGCTCTGACCAATAGATTCAAATATATCATGTAATAATATATAAGCTCCTCAGGTAGCTACTTTTCCATATCTCAAACATATTTTGACATTGGAACATTGGAATGTAAAAAAAAGACCAGCAGGATATTCAGTAATGGGTTCAAATCAAAGATTTATTCAGTAAATGTTTTGTGCTTAACTGAAATGATATTTGCCTTCTGTGCCTATTCTAGAACCAATCTGCAGTTTCACTAGAATGATCAATGAAAATGTTTAAGTATAATATGCAAGGGAGAATGGTAACATCGGAACTGCTAGATGAAAAAGAGGTCCATCTAATTTGATTTCTACCAGTGTGACAATCACAATGAGAATGAATTCAGATTAAGTTATGTCAGTGCAGAGTTGGCCTAAAAGAAAAGGAGATATATTTCTGTTGATCAGAGAATTTTTTTTTTAAAAACTCAGTGTATGAGTGCAACTAGACATGACTGGGTGGTTCGGCTCTAGTTTCTGAGTCAGAGAGTCAAGCCCCACTTCAGAGGCTTGAGCCCATTATTTATTTGGCACTTAGTACAGCGCTGAGGGAATACTGAGGGAGTACAGCGCTGAGGGAATACTGAGGGAGTACAGTGCTGAGGGAATACTGAGGGAGTACAGTGCTGAAGGAATATTGAGGGAGTACAGCGCTGAGGGAATACTGAGGGAGTACAGCGCTGAAGGAATATTGAGGGAGTACAGCGCTGAGGGAATACTGAGGGAGTACAGTGCTGAGGGAATACTGAGGGAGTACAGTGCTGAAGGAATACTGAGGGAGTACAGTGCTGAAGGAATATTGAGGGAGTACAGCGCTGAGGGAATACTGAGGGAGTACAGCGCTGAAGGAATATTGAGGGAGTACAGCGCTGAGGGAATACTGAGGGAGTACAGTGCTGAGGGAATACTGAGGGAGTACAGCGCTGAGGGAATACTGAGGGAGTACAGTGCTGAGGGAATACTGAGGGAGTACAGTGCTGAAGGAATATTGAGGGAGTACAGCGCTGAGGGAATACCGAGGGAGTACAGTGCTGAGGGAATACTGAGGGAGTACAGTGCTGAGGGAATATTGAGGGAGTACAGCGCTGAGGGAATACCGAGGGAGTACAGTGCTGAGGGAATACTGAGGGAGTACAGTGCTGAGGGAATACTGAGGGAGTACAGCGCTGAGGGAATATTGAGGGAGTACAGCGCTGAGGGAATACCGAGGGAGTACAGTGCTGAGGGAATACTGAGGGAGTACAGCGCTGAGGGATTATTGAGGGAGTACAGCGCTGAGGGAATACTGAGGGAGTACAGCGCTGAAGGAATATTGAGGGAGTACAGCGCTGAGGGAATACTGAGGGAGTACAGTGCTGAGGGAATACTGAGGGAGTACAGCGCTGAGGGAATACTGAGGGAGTACAGTGCTGAGGGAATACTGAGGGAGTACAGTGTTGAAGGAATATTGAGGGAGTACAGCGCTGAGGGAATACCGAGGGAGTACAGTGCTGAGGGAATACTGAGGGAGTACAGTGCTGAGGGAATATTGAGGGAGTACAGTGCTGAGGGAATATTGAGGGAGTACAGCGCTGAGGGAATACCGAGGGAGTACAGTGCTGAGGGAATACTGAGGGAGTACAGTGCTGAGGGAATACTGAGGGAGTACAGTGCTGAGGGAATATTGAGGGAGTACAGCGCTGAGGGAATACCGAGGGAGTACAGTGCTGAGGGAATACTGAGGGAGTACAGCGCTGAGGGAATATTGAGGGAGTACAGCGCTGAGGGAATACTGAGGGAGTACAGTGCTGAGGGAATACTGAGGGAGTACAGTGCTGAGGGAATACTGAGGGAGTACAGTGCTGAGGGAATACTGAGGGAGTACAGCGCTGAGGGAATACTGAGGGAGTACAGTGCTGAGGGAATACTGAGGGAGTACAGTGCTGAGGGAATACTGAGGGAGGACAGCGCTGAGGGAAAACTAAGGGTGTACAGTGCTGAGGGAAAACTGAGGGAGTACAGCGCTGAGGGAATATTGAGGGAGTACAGTGCTGAGGGAATACTGAGGGAGTACAGCGCTGAGGGAATACTGAGGGAGTACAGCGCTGAGGGAATACTGAGGGAGTACAGTGCTGAGGGAATACTGAGGGAGTACAGTGCTGAGGGAATACTGAGGGAGTACAGCGCTGAGGGAATACTGAGGGAGTAAAGCGCTGAGGGAATACTGAGGGAGTACAGTGCTGAGGGAATACTGAGGGAGTACAGTGCTGAAGGAATATTGAGGGAGTACAGCACTGAGGGAATACCGAGGGAGTAAAGTGCTGAGGGAATACTGAGGGAGTACAGTGCTGAGGGTATACTGAGGGAGTACAGTGCTGAGGGAATACTGAGGGAGTACACTGCTGAGGGAATACTGAGGGAGTACAGTGCTGAGGGAATACTGAGGGAGTACAGCGCTGAGGGAATATTGAGGGAGTACAGCGCTGAGGGAATATTGAGGGAGTACAGCGCTGAGGGAATATTGAGGGAATACAGCGCTGAGGGAATATTGAGGGAGTACAGCGCTGAGGGAATACTGAGGGAGTACAGTGCTGAGGGAATACTGAGGGAGTACAGTGCTGAGGGAATACTGAGGGAGTACAGCGCTGAGGGAATACTGAGGGAGTACAGCGCTGAGGGAATACTGAGGGAGTACAGTGCTGAGGGAATACTGAGGGAGTACAGCGCTGAGGGAATACTGAGGGAGTACAGCGCTGAGGGAATACTGAGGGAGTACAGCACTGAGGGAATACTGAGGGAGTACAGTGCTGAGGGAATACTGAGGGAGTACAGCGCTGAGGGAATACTGAGGGAGTACAGTGCTGAGGGAATACTGAGGGAGTACAGTGCTGAGGGAATACTGAGGGAGTTCAGCGCTGAGGGAATACTGAGGGAGTACAGTGCTGAGGGAATACTGAGGGAGTACGGCGCTGAGGGAATACTGAGGGAGTACAGCGCTGAGGGAATACTGAGGGAGTACAGTGCTGAGGGAATACTGAGGGAGTACAGTGCTGAGGGAATACTGAGGGAGTTCAGCGCTGAGGGAATACTGAGCGAGTACAGTGCTGAGGGAATACTGAGGGAGTACTCTTGGAGGCAATTGTGTTGGATGAGACACTAAACCAAGATGCCATCTGCCTTCTCAGTTGCGCTTATAGGGTCACATGGCTCTATTCAGAGAAGAGTATGGAGATTTTCTGTATTCTGCTTAAAATTTATCCCTCAACTTTCAACACTAAAACCTATTTATCTCATTGCTATTCAATACAAATTGGCTGCCACATTATGACAGTGACCATACTTCAAAAATACTTAAATGGCTGTGAAGTACCATTCTCAGGATATGAAAGTGGTTATATATAAATGAAAGCGTTTCTTTTTTTATTTTAAAAATAGGGGCAAATGATGGGTTGACAATCACAGCCTTTCAGAGTGCATTTACACTACAACTTTAGCATTGGTGTGAAGCAGTTTCAGATATCGACTCAGATGTAGTGTGCAGAACAGATGTCAAAGCCCAAACTGACTCTGAGGTAGAGGAATGTCCATCATAAGATATAAACTCATGGGGAGGTGCTGTCAGGTCTGATCCTGATACAGGCTAGATTTTCACTGTTAACTGCAGTGTATTGAAGTGAAATTTTCGCACAGATGCTGAAGGTATAGCCTCAATGCAGCCTTACATAAAAGATTTCACCAGATTTCTAATCAAAATCTGTGAAGGTCCCACATCATTGAAAGAAGATTTCTACTCAGTACTTTTTGTCCCAGTATTATGCTGAAATATTTGTCAAGGCAGGTGAAAGCCGTTTGGCACAACTTTGGGAATGGTAATGCATGACAAATCTTAGAATGATCTCCAATAAAAACAGAGCTACATTTTAAAATTGCTGGGTGGAATTTAATCCACTTCCCAATGGTGGAACCAGACCTGGGTGCCACTTCTGCTTTCGTATTGGGAGCCAGTGCCCATGTGACTCATCTGAGAATTTAAAACACCAACAGCAGGCACGTGAAACACACATAATCACATGATTCCATTGGAGGATCTCGCCATCAGGTGACAGCTCAACAGGTCCGTGCGGGTTATAGAAAAACCGTTGGACAAACATGGAAGCTCTGCATCAAAGCCCCAAGTCTCTTCTCCACCTCCTTTTCATCGGCAGTCTGAGCCATTTGTCCTGTGCGCCCCTTCATCCCCCTCAAACTTCTCCCCCACCCCCCACCCCCCCCGTCACTTCCCCCCCTCCCCCACTGTTATGAATCTTTATTGTCCTGCCGCACACCCACCCCGGCCCTTCCCCACACCCAGCATCACATCCAAACCCCTTCCACATCACTTTGGTGACGTCAGAGCCATATTAACGTTCATTACCTTACACTCGGTTCAGCAATGTCTCATTTCAGATTCTCCTCTTGGCAATCAGGGAATGGTGGGAGGTGCCCCTCCTGACCAAAGGCAACAGGAAGCCCTCCCACCTGACTAAGCTGGCCTTGGATGGAGAGCGCAGAGGAGGCTAGCACTAGCAGCCATAGGGTCCACCCAAGATCCTGGGCCCAGTGCAGGAAAAGGATCAATGAACTCCTTCAATCCACCTGGGTAAGTGTCACGTTGGCATGGGATTGTCTCTCATGTGGGATTCAGGCTCCGTGTTTGTGTGAGAGTGCAGCTCGGCGAGGTGGGCGAATGTATGATCAGCCTCAGGATTGCTTGTCACTTGAGGCCAAAGTGTGTTACAGTTTGGATTGAGCGAGTGACTGGACGGAACCAAACACATCGACAGGCCAGTATGTGTGTGGGGATGGGCGCAGACAAGGGAGTCGGTTGTCAAGTCACTAAATCTCCACTTTCTCCCGCGGGACAAACCTGAAGGAAAATCTACAAAGACAGGTGGGGGTGGGGGAGTGTGTTGGTGGGGAGGGGGGTGGGTGGGTAGGGGGTGGGCAGCTGCCCGATTTCAAGTCTTCAGACCCACTGAGGAAGAAGCCGTCCGGATTCCAGGAGAATGGGGTAACCAAACTACAGAGTGACAAAGGGGCAGAGTGAGAGTGAGAATGTACCCAACCTGCTGCTGTTAACAATGGGCGTTCAGGACCACGTAAGGAATTGGGATGTGCTCACAGATTCTGAGGAACCGTAACGTGTTGCTTATTGTTGCCCACGGGTCTCCATACTCCAGGCCGCAAGCCTCAGCCACTCGAGGAGACCAAGGACTCGATCCTTCCACAAGATGACACCAGTGAGCCGGTGGATGCACCATCACCAAGCTCAAGCTCATTTGCACAAGTGTCGAAACACTCACACTGTCACAGAGGGGGTTGCATTTAGTATCAGGACCACAACCTGGTCAGCACAGCACAGTCAGGCCCCAGCAGCTGAGTGGGGGGGTGGGGTTCATACACATTCATGCCCTCTTCCTGGGGCTCATTCCACTGTTCTTCATCTGAGGAGGGTTCACCGTGTTGCATACTACAACTATCCATCAAATCCTGTGTGGTACGCACTGCAGGGTCCCTCCACACCTGTCAAAGCAGTGGAAGTGAATTTTTGACATGCTAATGGTCTGTTTAATGATGGCTCTGGTGGAGGTGTGGGCTGCATTGGAGCACTCTTTCGCTGCACTGTCTGGATGTCCCATTGGTACCCTGAACCAGGTCTGGGTGGAATGCCCTCGTCACCCAGGATCCCATTCTCAACCTGGGCTGGGCCTCAAAAATCTCAGGAATCTGTGAGTTCCACAAGCTATATGAGTTCTGAGAGCTCCCCTGGGAAACGCCTGTGGTCACAGAGCAGTTGGAATGTGGAGTCCTACACAGTTCACATATTCCACTGGCTGGTCCCAGGCAGATCCAATGGAGACATGAGTACAGTAACTTACCTCTTGCCCTCTAGGGCAACGAGCGATGGCGGAGAAGCCCATAGCCCTGGATGCCAGGCTGTCATCAACTGTGGTGAACCAGATGAACGCATTGGCCTGATGCAAAAGAGGGCATTGGTCACTTTGATGCACTTGTGTGTGGTCGCCTGTGAAATGCCACATGTCACCAGTGGAGCCCTGGAAGCAGCTGGTGGTGAAAACGCCGAGTGTCACAGCCGATTTGAGGGCCACAGGCATGGGGTAGCCATGAAATCCATGTGGTGGCAGGTCTTGCTGCACAATCTGGCAAACTTCAGTGGCCACTTCCTGGGACAATCTAAAGTGTCTCTGGCGTTGTCTTTTCGAAGTCTGGGGGCATCTTGTCCATGTTCTGAAGACGTGCTGCTGCGCCAGTGATCATTTGCTTAGATATCTGACCACCCTACCCCTGTGCCTGCTGCTGGCCTTGCAGCTTCTATTGTTGACCAATGAGAGGTCTCCTTTATCAGATCCTCTCGTTGTGCTCCTGCGGCTGTAGGAATATTGGGTGTATGAGACCCATAGGTATTCCAGCAAGTGAATTGTGTGAAGACCACAGTCAGGGGAGTGAGAAACTGTACATCCATGGGTTTCATCTGTACAGCTGCTGAGCAGTGAGATTTTCTACTCTTCTCATTGTCCACACCCAAAACTCCACCCATCCCCCCACTGGCCTCCTCCCGCTTGGATCTGCACTCCTGGCAGCTGCAAGTAAGTTTTGGACAAGGCCAGTTACGCTGTGCAAGTGACCGTCGAATTGCAACCCGTGACTCTCCACCCTCCCCCGTCACCTTCAACTTTGTTCCCATCACCCTTGACCCTCCCACTATCAGTGTGCATCTGGAACCCTTGAACCACCGCCCCCCCCCACCCCCCAAACCCCCACCGCCCCCACTACCCCCCCATCACCCCTGACCCTGTCATTGTGGAAGTAGACATGCCATCCTCAACTCCGCCCTCCCCAAGCCTACCACCAGCTCCATTGAGATTGCCCCTCTTCCCACTCTGATCCCCGGTTCCCCCCACCCCTGCGTCATGGCGTGAATCCCCCCTGCCCCCACCACATTGACGACTTAGTCGTTCAGTCTGAACCCACCATCGTTATTTTGAAATTTCAGCTCCGGCGTAATTCACTCACTCTGTCTGCCACCTTTCCCAGTCTCATCATTAAACTCCTCTTTTTACTTCATGTTTAGGTATATAGAAGGGAAAATTATTTGACTGCTTGCAGTGAGGGGATTTTTTTTAAATTTAAGGCTTTAAAGATATTGAAACGGATTATTTCATATTATAAATCTCACTTACTGTGCAGACCACGCACCGATCCTGAAGATGAACCCTTTGGAATGACTGGCATCAAGGCATGCTGAATGGCCAACTCCCACACCTGAGCAACGTCCAGCCCAGTGCCACCTGTCAACACACTGTTGTTTTTGGGTGAACTCAAATGATTAGTCGGGTTTTCACCAACAAAATACACCACACTCGCGGTGGTAATTTCAAAACAGTGAGGATTGGCTCCAGCAGGTAATAAGTTAAAGTTATTCCCAGGTTCCAGAGATAAAACTTCAGAAAGCGGAATTTCCTGCAATTAAAAGCATTTTGTTTTTATTTTGTGCTTAAAAATATCACCTCATAGTCAGCAATATGATAAATTAAACAAGGTGTTATATTGAGATCAGCGGTTATGCATATAAAGATCAAGTACATTTCAATGAGTTATATTTTTGTAACAAATATATTTTTCCAGCCTCCTAATTTTTTTCTCTCCATTTCTCTATTCCTCCTCTGAAGGCAGGGACTAATATTTGGATCCAGTTCTATAGGGCATAGGAAACCCTGTCATATCTGAACAGGCTGAGGGATATTGCAGTTCAGGCCTGTATTCTCTACTCCAGTTGTTTTGGTACTTTCCTGATTGCTGGAGCCTGAATCCTGACCCATGTTCCTTTACAGAGCCCAGGAACACGCAGGCCAGTTGCTGCAGCCCACTTGCCAAGTCAAGTAACCCAGTCCACAAGGGAATCGAACCAGAGGCCTCCTTTATCAGTGGGCTCAGCACCGCAACATTTAGTGCAATGCACTCTCAGGCATCAGGGGTCACCCATGACGCAGCTTGTTACAGGGTTGTAACATAAAATGATTTTTACATTTTTGAAACAATTCTTTTCTTGTTGTGCATTTTTCTCAGAAGGAACATCCTGGAGGCTGACCTCCGTGTGAAAGCCTGTCTCAAATTTCCACCTCCCTGGCTGAAATGCATTGCTCGCCCCTCCCTGTTGTTTCACTTATGGGCACACATCGAGAGGATATAATACACATAACATCACTCATTTTATAGGTTTACAAACAGGCTCAAATCATTATGTATGTGGCATGTATTCAGTGAGAAGATAGATTAGCCTTTGTGTTATGTCTGATCATTTAATTTAGCGAAATTTAAAGCTGTGTGCATCAACAGTTTTTATTACAATAATGCGGTACTCAAAATTGCAATTTTCAAAAACAAAGTTTGTTTAAAAGTTGCAAGTTGTTCATCTTTAACTCTGGCAAATTGAAGCTTACCATCTGTTAACACAAGGTCTACACTGCCAGCTGTCAATCATTGACTGCAATGTGCCATGATGACATAATTCCTCCACATGTCAGAGTGACATAGATTATGAGTCACAGCATTGGTGTCCTGAGAGATTGATAGTCACATTTACAGGATCATTGTAAATTGTGATGAGCATCTTTGTTTACAAAGACTGGTATTTCAAACTTGTTATAGCTTCACCCTGGATTAGATTTTTAAAATAATTTTTCAGGGGCACCATCATGTTCTGAGTACTGTTACTTTTTCCATATAAACCATGAAGGAATTGTGGCTTAAGATGTTTAAAACGCTAGGCAGTTAAAATTGTAGTACTTGTGTATATCAATCTTTAGCATTTATCTAAATATAGTTTCTTAAACATCCCATATTGCTCATGACCAAAGTCTTATTTTATTCTTTGAATTGTAAAAGTACAATTTAAAACTATTCATTTTGCTTGACTAATTGAAATATTCAGTGTAGAAAAGTTGATTCCATTTAATGTAATCTGTAATTATTTTGAAGTGAAATCCATTTAAAGCTACCCAAAATGCTTTCGATAGCAGTCTGAAATAGAAGGGTTAAAGTAAGAGTTCACCTGGAACTTTTCACTGACATTTAGTTTGCATCATTTGGATTATTTGTTCAGTGTTAATGTCTGACTGAGAAAATCAAGTAAGGAATGCTTTACCTTGTAATATTTGCTTCCTGTATCATTCTGAAAGAGGGTGATGCATTTACTATCTAGTCTCCAATAGTGTCTTTTTCGCTACATGACAAAAACACATTCCAATGTTAGAAAATTCTTAAAAGAACAGTGAATAGCACATTTAAATGGTAGCATCATTTATGTACTAGTATTAGGCAATAAAAGCCTTCTGTGCTGAATAAATGTCAGTGTCACAGGCAGAGCTGTTTATACAGTAGTGCGGAGGTTTTTATGTTAAGTGCCCTAAAAGGTTTTATCCGTATTATAGTATATCTCGGGAGACAGGATAATGCTGGGAAACTGATGGAAATTGGACAACACCATACTGAAGAGTCATATAATAATAAAAAAGTAAAACAGATTGTACCTTTCTTTCCTCTCCCCTCCCCAGTTTCCTGTCTTCCACTCTCCAATCTCCAGTGTTGGTTTCATTCTTAGTGTACTTAAAGATTTCTCTCCTTCCCTTTCTAACCCACCCCTGCTATTTTAAATTCTATTTCTCAGCTTTCTTTAGCACAAAGGTTATTGTTTTTTATTCATTCATGGGATGTGGGCTTCGCTGGCTGGGTCAGCATTTATTGTCCATCCCTAATTGCCCTTGAGAAGGTGGTGGTGAGCTGCCTTCTTGAACCGCTGCAGTCCATGTGGTGTAGGTACACCCACAGTGCTGTTAGGGAGGGACTCCCAGGATTTTGACCCAGCGACAGTGAAGGAACGGCGATATGTTTCCAAATCAGGATGGTGAGTGCCTTGGAGGGGAACTTCCAGGTGGTGGTGTTCCCATCTGTCTGCTGCCCTTGTCCTTCTAGATGGTAGGGTTTGGAAGGTGCTGTCTAAGGAGCCTTGCTAATTCCTGCAGTGCATCTTGTAGATGGTACACACTGCTGCTTCTGAAGGGAGTGAATGTTTGTGGATGGGGTGCCAATGAAGCGGGCTGTTTTGTCCTAGACGGTGTCAAGCTTCTTGAGTGTTGTGAGAGCTACACTCATCCAAGCGAGTGGGGAGTATTCCATCACACTCCTGACTTGTGCCTTGTAGATGGTGGGCAGGCTTTGGAGAATCAGGAGCTGAGTTACTCGTCGCACAATTCCTAGCCTCTGACCGGCTCTTGTAGCCACAGTATTTATATAGCAAGTCTAGTTCAGTTTCTGGTCAATGGTAACCCCCAGGATGTTGATAGTGGGGGTTCAGTGATGGAAATGCCATTGAATGTCAAGAGGCGATGGTTAGATCCTCTCTTGTTGGAGGTGGTAATTTTGGTCATGCATTTTGACATGGACTGTTTCAGTATCTGAGGAGTTGTGAATGGTGCTGAACATTGTGCAATCATCAGCGAATATCCCCACTTCTGATCTTATGATGGAAGGAAGGTCATTGATGAAGCAGCTGCAGGTGGTTGGGCCGATGACACTACCCTGAGGAACTCCTGCAGTGATGTCCTGGAGCTGAGATGACTGGCCTCCAGCAACCACAACCATCTTCTTTTGTGCTAGGTATGACTCCAACCAGTGGAGAGTTTTCCCCTGATTCCCATTCACTCCAGTTTTGCTAGGGCTCCTTGATGCCACACTCGGTCAATTTCTGCCTTGATGTCAAGGGCAGTCACTCTCACCTCACCTCGGGAGTTCATCTCTATTGTCCATGTTTGAACCAAGACTGTAATGAGGTCAGGAGCTGAGTGAACCTAGTGAAACTCAAACTGGGTGTCAGTGAGCAGGTTATTGCTAAGCAAGTGCCGCTTGATAGCACTATTGATGACCCCTTCCATTACTTCACTGATGATTGAGCATAGACTGATGGAGTGGTAATTGGCCTTGTCCTGCTTTTGGGGAAAGGGACATACTGGGCAAATTTTGACACAGCTGGGTAGATGCCAGTGTTGTAGCTGTACTGGGACAGCTTGGCTAGGGCTGTGGCAAGTTCTGGAGCACAAGCCTTCAGTACAATTGCTGGAATATTGTCAGGCTCCATAGCCTTTGCAGTATCCAGTGCCTTCAGCCATTTCTTGATATCACGTGGAGTGAATCAAATTGGCTGAAGTCTGGCATCTGTGATGCTGGGGACCTCTGGAGGAGGCCGAGATGGATCATTCACTCGGCACTTCTGGCTGAAGATTGTAGCAAATTCCTTGGCCTTATCTTTTGCACTGATGTCTTGGGCTCCATCATCATTGAGGATGGGGATATTTGGGGATCCTCCTCCTCCAATGAGTTGTTTAATTGTCCACCACCATTCTTGACTGGATGTGGCAGGACTATAGAACTTAGATCTGATCTGTTGGTTATGGGATTGCTTGGCTCTGTCTATCACTTGCTGCTCATGCTGTTTGCCACACAAGTAGTCCTGTTTTACAGCTTCAGCAGGTTGATGCCTCATTTTTAGGTATGCCTGGTGCTGCTGTATCAAAACTATGCTGACTTCACCGCCCACTCAATCCAACCATTGACATCACAGCTATCCTCTTCACTATCAACTACACGGCCAATTTTTGTGTCATCTGTAAATTTCCCAATCATGGCTCCCACATTCAAGTCTAAATCATTAATATTTCCAACAAACAGCAAGGGCCCCAACACCGTGCCCTGTGGAACACCACTGGAAACCATTTTCCATTCGCAAAAATATCCATCAATCATTACCTTTTGTTTCCTGTCACTGAGCCAATTTTGGATCCAATCTACCACCTTCCCCTGTATCCCATGAAATCTCACTTTCCTGACCGGTCTGCCATGTGGGACCTTGTCAAATGCCTTCCCAAAATCCATGTAGACAACATCCACTGCACTACCCTCATCAATCCTCCTTGTTGCTTCCTCAAAAAGTTCTATTAAGTTAGTAAGATACGATTTTCCATTAACAAAACCATGCTGACTATCCCTGATCTATCCGTGCCTTTCTAAGTGAGAGTTTATCCTGTCTCTCAGGATTGTTTTCAATAATTTTCCCAGCACTGAAGTCAGACCGACCAGCCTATAATTTTCTGGCCTATCGCTTGCACCCTTTTTAAATAATGGCACAACATTCACAGAAATCTTATTGACAAACGGCTGAACAACAAGTGTAACTATCCAGGTAATAGGTTGTTTTACTCTTTCATAGGATGTGGGCATCACTGGCAAGGCCAGGATTTCTTGTCCATCCCTAATTGCCCTTTACTGAGTGCCATTTCAAGAGTCAACCACATTGCTGTGGGTCTGTATTTATTTGTAGGCCAGACCAGGTAACATTGCAGATTCCCTCAAGGGCATTAATGAACCACATGGTTTTTACAACAATGGCTGATAGTTTCACGGACACCCATTACTGAGAGAAGCTTTCAATTCCAGGTTTGTTAATTGAATTTAAATTCCACCAGCTACTGCAGCGGGATTTGAATACACATGCCCTGAGCATTATACTGAGTGTCTAGATGCTGACATTACCACTTTACTACCATCTCTCCAAAGGCTTTTTGTATAAAATCCTTTCAGGTTTTCTGGTTTGAACACTTTCCCTGTCACTGTTATAAAGTGTTCCTCTCAGTCCAATGAAATTATATTGAAACATAACATGGAACCAGGCAGCCACAGATACACAGTAAACACCGCTTATCTTTTTAAAGTATCCAAACAGAGAACATTTGGGAAAAAGAGTGTTTTCTAGTTGCTGCATTAATCAGACGCAACTTCTGATCAGCTTTACTGAAGCTCATTGAGTACATTTCTGAAGCAATGGAGCATTGGTCTGAGGCCAATAACAAGGCAATGGATGTCATCAACACTGAATACAGTTTATTACCTTATGAGCTCCCATCCTTACCAAAGCAGCAATAGGTCAGCAATAAATATTGGGCTGAATCTTCCGTCGAGTGACAATCACTGTCGGGTTTCCACTCTGCTCCTTTTTACTTAACTTAGATTGGAGTTATATTTCTCACCCGGCCTTCCAGCCTGGGCTTGCTGAGAAATATGCAGCATAGCTGCCCCTGGACTCCCTTCTGTGCAGGGCATTATCAGTCGGGATGTGAAGCCATGCACCTTTTTTCCAGCATTAGCTACAGTAAACCACTGGTAAACCAAAAGATCCCAGCCATTTTGGCAGGAGAGAAGGTAAGTGGGTAAGATGTGTCGGGGTTGGGCATGTCAGGTGGCCAGGAGGGTGGTGGGGTGGGGGGGGGTGGGGGAGGGTTTGATCACTGTCTGGCGGGAGGTGGGGTGTGATGAGCACTGGCGTCCGTGGTGGGGATTGGGTAGTCAATTGGGGAGTGGGGATGAGCATTGTCCCATAGGATGGGTGAACATTGCTATGGGTTCTGGAGCACTTTGACACTCCAGCTGTCTCAGGTAGAGTTTTACTAGTTTTACACCTGCTATGAAAAGCTCTAAGTAAGTCTGTGTAAAAACCAGGGTGAGCAGAGGGCAAACAGCCCAAGTTTCCATAGTTGTGACCAATCATGGAGCAATCCAGACAGGCTAAAACCAGCAATCAGAAGTGTAAATGTCCTGCACAAATATCGGAAGTGCTTACGTCGGGACTTCCGATGGATCCCACGCATATCTTTCTGGATACCTCCTGTCTCTGTCTATCCAGAGGTTGCAAGGTTTGGAGATATATTTCTACAGACATGTTCATCATTTCTGACATTACCATGTCAATGTAACAGAGCTTAGATACAGACGGAGCTTACAACACCCAGTGAAACTAAGAAAAGTGCATGGACTGTGGCAATATTTCAAAGGAAGTAATATGGGCTGATGGAGAATAGTCTTACTTGTTGGGGTGGATGTTTCTACAGAAGCTGCAGAGAAATTCTTTCCAATCTGAAGACAACTCATAAAGGGCAGAGGCCCTGGTTGCTGAATACTTGCTTGTGGGTGAACTGAAAGGACTTTGGTATAGAGTATAACTAAAAGAGACACTCTCAACTTTGCACATAGGGACATAGGAATATAGGAGCCGGAGTAGGCCATTCAGCCCTTCAAGTCAAGTCTGCTCCCCCATTCAATAGGATCATGGCTGATCTGGTTGTGGTCTCAACTCCACTTTACTGTCTTCCCCAGTAACCCTTGACTCCCTTGTCGATCATAAACCTGTCTAACTCAGCCTTGAATATATTCAATGACCCAGCCCCCACTGCTCTCTGGAGGACAGAATTCCACAGACCAACAACTGTCTGAGAGAAGAAATAGTCCTCATTTCCATCTTAAAAGAGAGAGCTCTTATTTTTAAAGTGTGCCCTCTAGTTTTAGTCTCCCCCACAAGAGGAAACTCCCTCTGAGTGTCCACCCTATCAAATCCCCTCAGGATCTTACATGTTTCAATAAGATCACCTCTCATTCTTCTAAACCCCAATGGTGATAGGCCCAGCTTGTCCAACCTTTCTCCATAAGATAAGGCCCTCATCCCAGGAATGAGTCAAGTGAACCTTCACTGAACTGCTTCTAAAGCAATTGTATCTTTTTTTTCAAATAAGGAGATTAAAACTGTACATGGTATTCCAGATGTGGTCTCGCCAAGGCCCTGTACAGCTACAGTAAACTTCCCTACTTTTATATTCCATTCCTCTTTTAATAAACACCAACATTCCATTTGCCTTCCTAATCACTTGCTGTGCCTGCATACTAACTTTTTGTGATTCATATACCAGGACACCCAGATCCCTCTGTACCGCAGAGGCCTGCAATCTCTCCCCTTTTCTATTCTTCCTGCCAAAGTGGACAAATTTACATTTACCGACCCTATTACCCTGTGTGACTGGGCTTTTCTGTTGATTATAGGTTTGTACCCAAATACAGGGTAATAGGTGATAATGGTACTGTGCAGTGAGTACAATTTCATTCACCAGGATTGGGCTCTGGGATTTTTTTTTCCTCTGAAATCTACATAGTTTTTCACTATTTGCAGGTGTCAATTTCTGGTTAAAAAATGGCAACTGGTATTTGGGGTGAAAATACAGCGCACACTGTCAGTGTTAATATAATTTATTGGTACTGGTAAAACAGGCTTGATACCAGTGAAAGAAAGCATTTAACGCCATATGTCTTATATGGAGAGGTGTTTGCTTTGGTTACCTGCATCAGTCTCACTCTCTGTACTGTTCAGCTACGTCGTTATTTTAATATTGTAAAATAAATTACTCAGTCTTGCTGTATCATAATAATGGTGGAAGAATTTCAATACATAAGTTGGGGTAAATCTGATTCCAATTTTGGATTAGAGCTACGGGCTGATATAGCTTCGAGCAGCCTTCTTACAATTTTTTCTTTGCCCTTCAGTTCAAAATATGTTTGCACTGTAACTTGTGGAAGTGTAAGCTGACAATGGTGTGACATGGATGCCTCAGTCAACAATGGAATCAACAAGTCTATCTCTTCAACCAATTAGATGTAAGGATTGGGGCGATATGATTGAGGAGAAGTGTGTAAGGGAGTTGGAATCTGGACCATTAGTGTCAGTAAGAAACTGAAATTACTTTGCCGCAGTGCAAGAATTATAACGCAAACACACCTTTCCCAGAATTTAAACTCCTGTTGTATGTGTCTTTAACATTGATGTGAACACTCAATACCCAATATCTGACAGGTCTTGCATACTCATCTTCTTACCAGAGTGTCCTTGCTGGTGAAGTGCACCATCCACCCCTCCTTCTGTACAGTGCTACTTCTCCTCTTTGTGTGTTTAACAGACTGTACCACTCTCATCAAAGGAATGTTATTACTTGTGGAAGGGCTTAAAAGAGAAAAACAGCAAAACATCACAATTGCTTAGAACTTTAAAACACAGGGGTGAGGTGATGCTATCTACTTCTGGAGCAAAACAAGATCCACTGGATTTCTTTGAACTTTATGAGGTACTTAATTTTAAAGTAACACTCCTCAATTAACTATTTAAAAAGATGGATGAAAATTTAATTAAGACGCTATTTAAGAGCTCGTCTGATGACTCAGTTGGTACTTGTCATTTTATAATTATCCTTTACGATCCCACTGATTGTAAATTTATGATGCACATTTTTTAACCTAAGTACAAGACAGGTATGTTGGTCCATCAACTGCACCATTGCCTGGGGTGATGCATTACGAGATGGTCCTGTAAGCAGCTTGTTTGATTTGTATGTTCCAGTCCATTGAGGACTGCTACTTCTCAGCCTCTCTTTAGTGTCCAGCTGTCTGGGTGCAGCTTGCACTAGTTCAGGCTTATTAGCTCATCTACAGAACCTCAGGCAACAACATTGTCGTGTCACAGACTCTTGCATTTAGTGTACAGCAAGTGCCTTTCCCCATACGGTTGTATTGTGTGTGAGTTTGTTGACAAAAATGCAGTAAGTTCATTCCATATGCAGACAGATACCAAATGTCTAGTAGTTGCTGATAGTGCTGCTGGATTCCACATTCAACCCCTCCATCAGTGGTGCATTGTGGTTGCAGTCTGTACAATGTACAACAACTCGCTCATCTTAATTTGACATTGATGTGGCCTCAGCAAGAAAGACAAGAGCAGCAATATTGTGGGAACACCATCACTTCCAAAATCCCCTCCAAGCCACACACCGTCCAGACATGGATACATATCACCATTCCTTCAATCTTACTGGCTCATTATCTTGGAATTCCCTCAGACCGACATCAACTCATCACCATAAGTACTGCAGCAGTTCAAGAAGGTGGCCCACTACTGCCTCTCGGGGAAACGATGGATGAGCAATAAATGCATCTTTCGCAGACCATCTTCACCCACAGCCAAGGAGCACATTTCTTTTAATGTTGAGAGGTCACTTGCAGTGTGGATAGCTGTGTTGTTATTTTATGACTGTAGGCTGTGAAATCCTGTAGCGTGATAACCTGGGGCATGACAGGAGGTAATTCAAATGGAATGTTATTTCAGCTGGGGAATTTTGAATTTGGAGCTGGGTCAGGTCTCCTCAGCTGAGTGATGGAAGTGACCCAGAATTCTTGGCATTCAGCAGGGCTGACTGGGAAATACAGCTAAGCAAAAGTTGAAGAGGACATTTGTGTGACATAGATGGTCATAGAGTTGTTTCCTTGATGAAATAGTTGGCTGTATCTAGTCTTCATTGCCAGAGGAAGTGGAGTGCCTCACGGCATAAGGGAGCCTTAAGATATTTTAGGGTCTGATGTTCTTTAGGACTGCTTCACTGTGGTACTTCCACCATTCTCGCTTGATTTTTAACATTTCTCCCTTCCTTCAATTTCTCTCATGGTAGCACTGTTACTCAGTGTGGTCACTGTTACTCCGTGTGGTCACTGTTACTTAGTGTAGTAATTGTTAGTTAGTGTGGTAATTGCTACTCAGTGTAGCCATTGTTACTCAGTTTGATTATTGTTACTCAATATGCTTGCTGTTGCTCAATCTGGTCACTGTAACTCATCGTGATTACTGTTACTCAGTCTGGTCACTGTAACTCAATGTGATTACTGTTTCTCAGTATGGTCACTGTTACTCAGGGTGATTAATGTAACTCAATGTGGTCACTATTACTCAGTGTGGTTACTTTTACTCAGTGTGGTAATTGTTACTCAGTGTGGTCATTGTCACTCAGTGTGATTATTGTTACTCAATATGCTTATTGTTGCTCGTGTGGTCACTGTTGCTCAATGTGGTCACTGTAACTCAGTGTGAATACTATTACTCAGTGTGCTCGCTGTTACTTAGTGTCATTACTGTAACTCAGGGTGTGCTCACTGTTACTCAATATGTTTACGGTTATTCAGTGTGAATATGGTTACTCAGTGTGCTCACTGTTACTGAGTGTGGTTACCGTTACTCAGTGTACACCTTGTTACTCAGTGTGATTACTGTAAATCAGTATGCCCACTGTTACCCAGCGTGCTCCCTGTTACTCTGTGTGATTACTGTAACTCTGTGATTATAGTTACTCAGTGTGATTACTGTTACTTAGTGTAATTACTGTAACTCTGTGATTACAGTTACTCAGTGTGATTAGTTACTCAGTGTGATTACTGTTACTCAGTGTGATTACTGTTACTTAGTGTAATTACTGTAACTCTGTGATTACAGTTACTCAATGTGATTACAGTTACTCAGTGTGATTACTGTTACTTAGTGTGATTACTGTTCTCTCTTTTGCTGCAACTTCTAGTTCTCCTCTGCTCAAAGCTTTTCTTTTAAAAAAAAAATGGCCCAGCTTTCTCTTTCTGCTCCTTCTACTGCATTTTCTCCTTTAGTTACTTACTGCCTACTTTAGTTCTTTTATCCCTTTTATTTTCCCTTTTCTGCTGCCTCGTCCTCTTAAGCTATGAGAACAGTTTGCATAAACTTGGTTTTTATTACTTTTAGTTTAGAAAGTTGAGGAATGATCCAAACAAAGTCTTTAAAATGATAAAGGTATTTAATAAGGTAGATACAAAGCAACTGTTTTACTGTTTCCTGTTAACATGTCACTGCCCTTTACTTTATCCACAATTATTGCTGGAATCAGGGAAATATGATCAATGTCTTTTATGCTGATGGAGTCAGTGCTCCAAATCTGTGCCACATCAGATAAAATGCTTAAACTCATATTCATTTACGTTTCCTCATATATTAATTTCTCAGTTCTTGCATAATGGGCGGATTTTAGTGCAGCCTCCCCGAAGGGGCTAAGAATCGAACGGGAGTAGGTGGGAAGGATTCCCGATGACGGGAACTGACACCCGGATAAAACGGACAGCGGGAAGGCAACGTGTCCATCAGCCTGCACCAATACAGAGCTGAAACCAACTGAGATAGGTAAGGTGGCTGTTAAGGATCATTTGCATTCTGGTGAACAGGGTTAAATTTACCTTTGGCAATGAAGCGAAGGGCGAGCGGGGACCTCGAGCTGTCAGTTCCCTGACGAGTGAAAGCTGGGAGTGTTGAAGTGGGGCGGCGGAAAATCAGCCATTTCACAGCCACCTTCCACAGGAGGGACAGAAGGAGTTCGCAAAGTTACAGCCGGAACAAGGGCCAGCAAACTGTGGCATTTTGTTTGTCAACTTCAATGAAAAACAACCTCTTTGACAGCGGGGCTTTGGCGTGTGAAGTATATGGATGGCACAAGAATGACCCAAGAACAGCTGAGCTTTGAGTTATCGGAGATTTTGACCTGGTATTATTTTATTATGAGTAAACTTACGGATTCCCGGTATGGAACGAGGTTAATGCTGTTCTCTCTAGGAGCAGTATAACTCTGCCTTTATCATTTTTTAACGGCGATCACAATGTTGGATGTGTGACCAGAGGCACCATGTTCAGTGAGAGCTGCAAAAACCCCCACCCCTGTCATGTAATCAGAAGGGCCTCACATGTCACTTTGCGTAATTGTCCACCCCCTTCCCACCCAAACAGGAATGTCATTGAATTCCGGATCTGCTGGCAGACACCCATTCCCTGGACTAAATTCCACCAAATAAGAAAAGATAGCAGCAGATATCCATTTCTTTTCCAGTCATTCCTTTCTCGTTTATACTTCATTTTCTGGCTCTTCTTAATTCGCGGCTCTAATTAGTTCCTTCCATTTAATAGTTTGAATGGTTACACATTTTTGATCATCCTTCCAGCCCCCCAATTAATTAGCGTGCTATCTCCACATTCCTGGTCTTGCTGATGTCTCACCACTGGATCTTTTTTTTTCCCCTGTAGGATAATTTGCTGCTATACCCACTTATGGGTTCACGATTTAGCTGACTGGAAGAATAAAGACCTTACATGATGCTCAAGGGCTGCATCTTCACTGGACAATATCAGCGACACTCTATCGAGCATTCTGAAGAGCAGGAGAAAATGGGTAGTTTGTACAACAATGCTACAGAGCGATCAGAATTACTATATTGATGAATATTCTCACTTTTATATCAGGTTTACCGCACAGAGGCACAGTCTGTAGAAAGGTTGTGCCTAATAAAAAGTTTGCATTGTCTTTAGAATTAGAACACATTCTTACAAAAATGGATCCTGGCATTTCTTGTGATCGAAATATCCACAATCTTCCCCGTTTCAACAGACAGCAAGGATTAGAACATATAGAAAAAGTATGCAGAGAAAACCCATCTAGATACTCTGTCTATCTCTTCCACTCACATGAGGAATTGCAGTGATGGCTGGTGGACTAGATTTATTGGCTTGTGAATATGTAAAGATTTGGTCACATTGTTTAGCCATGAAACAACCACTTTACCACCTTGTAGGGAATGTACAATGGAACCGGAGCCCTTGAGAACTTCTTGCAAAAAACATTGCCCCCACAGAGTTAAATCCTGAGGTTATTTACCAAGGAATGAACGGTTGAAATAAATTACATTTTTTAGTAAATAAAATAGATTTATCTCAACAAAATAAACTGCAACTAGAGTCGTTATTTTACGAAAGTGATGATAGCAGGAAGCCACTTTGCTTTCCAAGTTGGAAACGCTCAACAAACTGTATGGCTTATAAACTCATTCTGTAAATAACCCTCAATGTCACATTTTCACCTGTAAACTTTGGTAGGGAGCATTACTTATATATTAAACTGGCGTTCTCTGTCAACTCGGCCATCACATGGGGCTGGATTTATTCCACGGTTGGCAGGCGGGCCCCACCGGCTCGGCGGTGGGCAGGTAGCTGACCCCCGCCACCGAAACGGGGCCTGCCGCCATTTTGAGTGGGCGGGCCAATTAAGGCCCTCCCAGTGGCAACCCTGACAGGAAACGCTATGCGCTATGTGCTTCCTGTCCCGGGGGGGGCGGGGGGGGGTGGAGGGAATCCCCATCTGTCAGAGTGAGCTCTTTCACACATGCGCACGACAGAGCGCACATCTCCCTGAGACTAAGGCCAGGATTTTGCCGTTGGCGATTTGGGGGTGGGGCCCGCTTGCCGACGGGAAAACGATGCGGGATGATGTCAGGAAGAACCCCCGGCGTCATCCTGGTTCCTTTAAATATTCAGGAAGGTGGGTGGACAGCAAAATCAATTGAGGCCGTTGACAGGCTATTTAAGATCATGAAAGACCTGCCTGTCTAACAGAGGCCCAGCGGGCTTCTGATAATACACGAAACTTCATCCACCGGCAGGATGAGGTTTCATGTCCGTTTTAAAAAGTTTCATAAAGTTTATGTGTTTCTTATTAACATGTCCCATCTCATGTGACATTGTCACATGAGGGGGAGATGTTAATAATTTTAATATTTTTCTATTTTTAGAGTTTTTTTTACTTGTCATGAATCTTTCTGGTTCAGCACTTAGTCTCAGGGAGCTGTGCGCTCTGTTGTGCACATGTGTGAAAGAGCTCGCTCTGACAGAAGGGGATTCCCTCTCCCCCGGAACAGGAAGCACATATCGCACAGCACTTCCTGTCGGGCAGGCCGCTGGGTGGGCCTTAATTGGCCCGCCCACTCAAAATGGCGGAGGGCCCTGTTTTGGTGGCAGAGTTCGGCTGCCTGCCCATCGCCAAGCCGGTGGGGTCCGGCCGCCCACTAAGGGTTAAATTCTGCCCCAAGTGCTGTCTCAGGGAGATTACTGACAGGCAAAAAAAAACACTAAATATAGAAAAATATTAAAATTATTAACATGTCCCCCCCCCCCCCCCACCCCAGCTGTCCACCCTCCTTCCTGAAAATTTAAAGGGACTGGGATGATGTCGGGGGTTCCTCCTGACATCATCCCGCATCATTTTCCTGTCGGCGAGCGGGCCCCACCCCCAAATCACCGAGGGGAAATCCTGGCCATTATCTATTTGAAAGTTTCAATCTTCAAAACTGTCTTAGCAAAATGTAATCAAAGTAAGAATCTTGAGATAATTCCCAAGTTGTGCACATCTGTCAGGCAATACGTAGTTCAGATTATTGGTGCTCTGTTCTCTGCCATGCTATAACCTTCAAGCATTCGTCCCTATTTGGAGCAAGTTATTGAATCAAATTGAGAAATACATGGCTACAGTATATCTCTTCGCATGACATATGTTTGGGCTGTGTAGATTGAATATTTGAGGAAGTCAGAGTTCAAATCCCAAGCCATTTCCAGTTGAATTATGTTAAATCAAGTTATAGGTAAACTTTTAAGTTATCACCTTTAAATTGCACAATTATCTTACAGTTAAAAGTATATTTTAAACCATTAGTTTAAATACATTTTGGAAACAATTTCCAATGCACCTTAAAATTCAGAGAAATTGTCTACTGCTACATTTTAAAGTCCACTTGTACACTGCAAACTTTGTTCATTAAAGTGAGGTATGGTTGACTCAATACAGCCATGGAAAGGCATAAGTACATAAATGTATTCAGTGCCTTGAAAAAAATGGTCCTGCCAAAGGAGATATAAGGATAGGAGAGGAACCCAAGCCCACCTCTCATTGGAATACCCCAGAGGACTACTGCATTTGTGTCAGCTGATAGTATTCTACAGAGAGGCTCACAACATCCCAGCTGTCCTGGTACTATTCATTTTGTGCAACATATATTCTTGTGTATTTCTAAAAATAAATCAGCCTAATGTTGCTTTGCCTCTTGATAATGTGGACAGCAAAAAATAAACGTTATAGACTAGATAATTCAAATAAGAAAAATGATTGGTGCTTCCTGTAACCTGAGAAGATCTAGGAAGCAGAAAATGAACACTAAAATGGGCTGTTATAATGGACAGAGCTGAGGTGTTATTGAGAACTTCCACCAACCAAAAGCCAAACTAATTTATTAATGGATTGTTGCAAACAGGAAAAGGGATCTCAAGAAATTGGTGGTATGAGTCTTTAGTTACGCTAAATAAGCCTATAATTGTGGCGTATTAAATTGTTTGCTTATTTCCTTTCACAATAACCAGGTGACAGCATTCCATGCATACCATAAGTAAATAAATATGGTTCCAATTACGCTCTGAAAGGGAGGAAAAGATTCAGTGAGGCAAACTTTGGGCTCACTACATAGAACAATGACAAATTTTGTGAAGTAATTACAGGGTCTTGTCCAGGTTAAGCATGTCAATACATCCTCTCAAACTTCTATACTAGAAAAGAACAGATTGCAAAGGAAGGAGCAGTCTTACACTTGTGCCTGACAAGTGTAGAGTCAAGCTGTGCCCTGTTTATCAGTCTGGGAAACAGAAGTGCTCCGCTCAGTAAAAACGGATAAAGAGAATCGTTATAAAGACTGAGATTTTGTCTCTGATGTACCCACTTTGATCTAATGATGTTTGCTAGTGGTCTTGATTGTGGTAGTCGTCTGTTTGATGTAAGTCTCAGAATTTAAAAAAATACTTTATGAACACCATTTACCTCAAGTGATTTGTTTTTTCCCCCTTAAAAACAATCTATATTTTTGCTTTGCGGCATCAAATGTTGAAAAAAAAGCCTGTGTGAAGGCAGAACAAACACCAACCTCCTTTAACATGATGAACCACATGACAACAGAACAAAACAAAGACTTGTGAACAGAAACCTCTGTGTCATCCACATGAAGCAAAATGATACATGGCATTTTCAGTTCTTAATGTTCTGTACAGGCAGGTGCCGATCAGTCTTTAGGAGCCAGTGTCTCATCAAAATACAGGCTGCACATATTACTCCATTTCATAGAAAGAGGTAAAGCTTAACTCCAGTACATGCTGTTGTTACAGCAATAACTTGCCCAGTTCATCTTTATTTTCAGAAGTATACTGACTTCAGTCCAGAGCTCACAAGGTATATCTGACATCCTATATGACATAATTTCTTCATCCTCTCCAGCTTAATAATATTGCAAATGTCCATCAGATTCTCATGTCACCATGTTTCAATATTCTTATAACACAAACTGAAGGATAATTGGCTATCATCTTTGACGCATTGAAGTTTCTTAGAATAGAGAAATAATTGAGGTTTTTCTACCCTCCCTCATATACAATTACCATATTAAATGTTCAGCAACATGGCACAGCCAGTTCTTATTAAATGATGAACTGCTTTCATTTAGTAGATGCAGGAATAACACGAATCACAACATATGCTGATGGTGTGCAATCTTTAGCTGTGAACATGATAAAATGTGTCATTTTGTCTACAATGCATTTAGTTAAAGGAGAAGGTTGTTCATCTGTATCTCTCCACAATACCATGATAGTGTGTCCACTTTTCTTTTGTTCTCATATTTTATGCTTTGTAACCTGACCATGTGCAACTTCAACACTGAGATGAGCTTCCTATCTTAACCATCACCAAGGCTGCCGGCTGCCATCTCTGCAACATAAACTGTCTCCCCTATTCCTCTCCATTACAGCCACTGAAATCCTATCAACATTTCCATTATTTTCAACGCCCTCCAACTCCCTTCTCCGTGTTCTCCTGAAATCTACTGTGCATAGACTTCAATTTATCCAAAATTCTGTCATTGGCATCCTGTCTGTCTCCCTTATCCTTGACTCCTGGCTTTATCAGCCTCCACAGCTCCCAACTCTGATTCAAAATGCTCACCTTTGTTCACTGATCTGTTGGTTTAATTTGTGATTCTATGGACATGAATCAGGATATCTGGCCTATCTATGCATTATTTACCATTCCCATAACCCAGTTAATGTCCGATCTTCTTCTGACTCTGTGGCTTGTGCATGGTCTCTCATTCCATGTCACTTCCTGGTCGCAAAACCTTCAGTAATTTACACTCTAATCTCTAGAACTGACTTTCTAAACACCTCCACCATGTGAATTCTCTCCCTATTTTCAGCCATCTCCTTAAATCCTTTTTCTTGCTTTTGGTTATTTTCCCCTAACTCTCCTATTACTGCTTGACATCTGTTTTTTTTTTCTCTCTGTGAAGTGGCCTAGAACATTTCAAGATGCTAATATATGCAAATAGTTGTTGCCAGAGGCAATCCAGAAGCTGATATTTTGCCTAAAATGTCCTCTTGGTTTCATGAACCTTTCTTGTTGTGAGATTATGAACCAGGAGTATTGTCTAAGACACAGCACATTATGGAATGAAACCAGCAGTTCTAACCCAATGCATTATTTGACATGCATAATTCTGCAAATATGTAATACTTACAGTGTACAGCCAAGCCAAATGTACCTGCCTATATTCCAACAATCTCTTCACATTATAATCACAGACTAACCTTATAGTGCGGTTTGCATCATCTTGCTCATGGTCCTGCATGTCATCATGATTCCCTGGGATTAATATTTCAGAGTCGTGAGATATGGACTCTTCCATGTCATCGGTAAGTGCGCTGTTTTTTTCACTGTCATTGTCATCACTTCCTTCTTCCATTACCACATCTGATTCTGCACCAGGGCTAAGCAAATCTATCAAAATTATACAAACCACACAAACCAATCACAAATTTTGCTGGTGATGCTAATTTAACATTCATCTAATACCTAGGCAATAGTTAAAGTGATACATGTCTAGGGTTCCAGAGACTTTATAAAAGTAACATATGTAATAGTAAGATGCTGAGGGAGCATTTCCTCTTGACATTTGACATCAGGTGTACAATTTATTTACAGTTTAAGTGATGTCTGAACAGGTGAACAGGTGATGGCTCACCAAATCATGTATTTGCATGAAATATTCAAGTAAACCATTGTGCCAAAAAGAGTTAAGACTTTAAATCAGAAAAATACTTGATGTAAACACTTTTTAATAGTCACGCCAAGACTTGAGCACACAAATCAAGGCTGACACTCCAGTGTAACCTTGAGTGAGTGCTGCACTGTTGGAGGTGCTATCTTTCAGATGACATGTTAAACCAAAGCTCCCATCTGCTTTCTCAGGTGAATATAAAAAAAAAGTCCCATGGCTCCTACCTTAAAGAAGAGAAGGGGAGTTACCCCCAATGTCCTGGCCAATATTTATCCCTCAATCAATATCACAAAAACAGATTATCTGGTGTTGGGAAAACTATATCTTCATGAACCGGATTTTTCTTCTAAAATTTGGAAGGACATTGCATTATGTGGACACTTAGATGGTGACCTGGGATTTTTTTTAAAGGGTCATAAGTTCACCTTGGAACCATCAACAAGCATGGTTTAACCAAGCAATCACCTGGCCAGCAGGGTACTTCAGGAAGCACTGTTTGTTTGTTTTGAACTGCAATCACTTCAATTGATGGGGGGAGAAAATTGGCATAAACACAAGCAAGTGACTTACTGGACACCACATGGCAGAGACAAGCTTTAAGTTTTGAACCTGTTGTTTTGTGAATTCAGTCTTGTTGGGGAATAAGCTGAGCAGGAGGGCTACCTTAACTGACTCTCTCTCTCTGTCTTGGCTGAAATTTTGTGTGTGGTTATAAACCTGTAGCCAGAGAATCTTCATCTGAGTGTAACTTGTCTGCATTTTGGATCTGCAAACCTGAGACAGGAAGAATTTGTCCAACTCTATGTTCTCCTCCACGCCAAAGCTCCATTGGTGAGAGCCTCCAGACGTCTACCAGGAACAGCAGCCCGCCTTCACGAGTGAACTCCAGATCGATAGCATCAAGATCTTGCAAAATTTATCATTTATTTTATAATGCCTATCCTCTAAGGCTCATCTCTGCAGAGAGACCCTATTTGTTTGTCCTTTGTTTGCTTTTGTGTGTGTACATGCACGCGTGTGTGCTGGGGTATTTTTAAAAGCAAAAGATAGTTATACAGCCAGGTTACATTTGTGTGTTAACCAGTTCTAACAACTTATTTTAAGGGAAAAAATGTTTTGTAATAAATCAATCATTCTAAGTTAATTGAAAGAAGCCTGGTTAAAGACTCTTTTATTCTGGGTCTAACAGTTGTGAAGGTAAATAATTGGCCATTTTGGTGAGTGAATTAAACCTTAAACTAATGGTGTGACCTGTGGAGTAGTGACTAGATAAACTGTGCATTCCTCCCATTCCAATCATTACACTAGTCACTATCACTTTGCTGTTTGTGGGAGTTTGTTGGCTGCTACATCTCTTATGCTTCATTGACTCTGAAGTGCTTTGGAATGTCCAGTATGTAGAGTAAAGAGTTAACATGGTAACATCTGGAGCACCTGATACTGATGTAACTATGATGCAATGTCACATGACTAAGAAGCTGAAACCTGGTGGGAAGCAGAAGTACAGCCTCGTGTTGAGTAACTGAAATGTATATAGATCTGTAGATAAATGAGAAAGTTTTTACAAACAGCAGTTCTTCGGGTAATGAGTAAACCCTATAAAAACCCCACTTAGACCCCAAATTCAAGGCGATACATGGTGGCAATGGTGGTGGCATCAGACAGAACATAAAGACCCACAATAACTCCTGCAGACCTGAAAGACCTACAAATCCTTGGAAAAGGAATAAGAAGGAAAACGATTAAGACCTGCCTGAGAACAAAGCATCATGGGTGCTGCAGATGCAAGCAGACACTCAGGCCCAGAGTCCAGACAGCAGCGAGAACAGATCATAATCTACAAGCCAAACTACTGAAGCTGTAACAGATCCAGAACTTAAGGTAAGCATGGAGTCTACAGTGCCACTCCCAGAACCATTCTGAAGTACTGAAAGCTCACAACAGGCTCAACACTGGGAGAATTGGAAGAAGATGTTCTCAAATGCTACAGCTTTCGGTTTGCCTAGGAAGACTTTGATG
Source organism: Carcharodon carcharias (assembly GCF_017639515.1). Classification (NCBI taxonomy): domain Eukaryota; kingdom Metazoa; phylum Chordata; class Chondrichthyes; order Lamniformes; family Lamnidae; genus Carcharodon; species Carcharodon carcharias. The sequence continues at coordinate 4,187,891 of NC_054486.1, read as the reverse complement.
AGGCTTCGAGATTACATGAGCAAGTCCTCCAGGTATTCGATTTGTACTTCAGTGTTTGAAAAATATTGATTAGTGAGCGAGTGGTATTTAATAAGAGGAGGCAAAAACTGGCCGAATCCACTGACTCATTTATAAATGACCTGTACAGACTTTCAGAGAATTGCGAGGGATCCTCAGAGATGAATTAAGACGCAATCATATAATGATTGGGGTCTTGGATGAAGCCCGATCAGATCTTTTGCAAATGAGGGAATATTTAACTCTTGCAAAAGCAGAGCAAATAATGCAATAGACCGAGCTTAGGAAGCAAAACAGAGTCCGTGTTTGTAGGGAAAGTGATGTCCTTGCGAAAAAATGAGTGACACCATTCAATATGACGGACAGTAAAGAGAAAGCACAGTGAGGCAAAAGCCTGTGAGATCGGGAAAAAGTGCACCAACTGCCATTTTGAGATGCTGTTGGTGTGGCGGGGAAACCTGATACAAAAAGGGAAGAATGTCCAGCAGGGGGTGCTGAGTGCCACAACGGGGGGGAAGTTTGGACATTTTAAAATAGTCTGCAGATCCAAAGTTCCTGCAGCTCATAGGAAGCAAGAGATAATAATGAAACCAAATAAAATCCAAAAAGTGGAAAAGCCACGGTAAAAAAAACAAATAACCTCCTTAGGAGAAATTAATGAAACAGAAAGTAATTATTGGAGCATGAAATTAGAAGTTGATGGTCACCCTACAGAATTCGTGCTGGATACTGGTGCAGGTGTTTCAGTGTTACCCAATGAAGTTAAATGTCTTAAAAATATCATTTTGCAGCCAAACTCCATCCAGTCGCAATGTCAGGAGGGGCTATACGGATAGTAATAGGCCAACACCCGGCAAGATTAAGGTACAAGGATAAAGAAATTATTGAAACTCTGTATGTTAGACAGAATCAGGAGTCCCCATTATTGAGCAGAAAAGCATGCTTACAGTTGAGGCTGATTTATAAGGTTGGTGAAATTGCTGGCGAGCAGTCCAGTGAGGTTTTCAGAAATGAAGTTCCATCCCAATTTTCAGGCTTAGAAAACAGAATATCACATAACCCTGAGGGTGGGTGCTAAACCGATGTGTCCCTTCACAACGAGGAAGGTCCCTCACCTACTCTTAGACAAAATCTAGAGTGAGTTTGAACACATGCTACAACAAGGGGTCATCTCTCCAGTTACCATGCCGACAAAGTGGTGTTCTGGAATGCTCACAGGACCAAAGTCTAATGGTTCAATTAGAATCTGTGTGGACTTGACTTAAATGAACAAGTCAGTAGAGTGTGAGATCCATCCAATAGCATTAGCTGATACCATCGTCAAATTAGCAAAAAGCACCCTCTTCACAAAATTAGATGCTAACAGTGGCTTTAGGCAGTTGCCTCTGGACAAAGATTCCAGATTGTTAAGGAATTTTATCACCCCATTTGGCCGATATTATTTTAACAGGTTACCTTTCAGAAATGCTTCTGCACCTGAGATATTCTAAAGAACAATGTCTCAGACGCTGGAAGGAGTAATATGCCGTATGGGTGACATTCTCGTACATGGTTCATCGAGGGAGGAACTTGACCACCAAGTGAGAGCAGCCCTCAAATTCCTACAAGAAGGATTTTTGACATTAAGCGGCAAATGTGAATTTGTGAAGCCTATGATAAAATTCTTAGGCCACGTTAAGCAAGCTTCAGCAATTACAGCCAACCCACAGAAAACCGAGGTCGTTAGAGAGTTCACATAGCCTAGAAAAATCACAAAATCACAAAGATTCCTTGGGATGTAGGCAAGTTCCTACCAAACTTGGTGGAAATCAATAAACCATTATGACAGCTGTTGTGACAAAGTCAACTGTGGTGCTGGAATGTGAACCAGCAAAATGCTTTTGACAAAATCAAAAATCTCCTAATTTCACCAGAAGTTCCAGCGCACTATGATCCAGAGATGCCAACAACTGTAGCAGTGACGCATCATCTACAGGCTCAGGCACAGCGCTGTTTCAAATTCAAAAAGCTGGACAAAGAGGACCAGTATATTACACCTTGAGATCTTTCATGGACAGAGAGAAGAGGTATGAAACTATTGAGAAAGAAGCATTAACAGCCACAAGGGCCTGTAGGAAGTTCCCTGATTGTCACTGGATTAAGGTTTAAAAGTGAAACCTACCACAAACCTTTGGTTACTTTTTTTAACCTAAAGGAAATTGCAAAAAAGTCACCTAGAATTCAGCACTTTATATTGAGCCTCATGGGATTCGATTCAGCTACTGAGTATGTTCAAGGGAGGTACCAGGCAACAGTAGATACATTATCAAGAATACCAGTGAAAGGAGTCAACAGCAAGACCTACTTCACTTCCAATTGAGGAAGTGGAAACATATACTTCACTCATTATCAAACTCCAGCCACTGGGAAGAGATCACAATAAATTAAGCAAGCACTTCAAAAGGATGACAAGTGCATCAAAATTAAAGTGTTTTGTCAGAATGGATGGTCCTAACAGCCCAGTATTTCAACAATACTTCAAACAGAGAAAACGTCTCATAATCATAGATGATTTCTTAGCAGTTAATGACAGGCTAGTCATCCCTGAAACACTTTGGGGGAGATGATGGCATAGTGATAATGTCACTGGACTAGCTCAAGGCTAATGCTCTGGGAACATGGCTTTGAATCCCACCGTGGCAACTGGTGGAAATTGAATTCATTTAATAATGAACTTTGCACAGGAAAATGGTTTCATATATATGACTAGTTTGCCTAGATATCCTCAGTCAAATCAAAAAGCTGAAAGAGGAGTTCAAACAATCAAAGAATTGATGAAAAAGAACAAAGATATTCACTTAGCCCTTTGTAACTTCAGAACCTCACTGCTAAAAAATGGGTTCTCATCAGAACAATTGATGGGAAGACGCCTGTGAACACGCTCTACAACAAACCCTGCAGCCTAACATTACCTCAGGTGACCATGAGGAAGTTAGGAAAAGTTAGGAGCAACAAAGAGACAGCCAGCTCAGAATTTCAACTTCAAGCACAGCGCATGAGACTTGAAAATGCTACAGCCCAGGGAGTGAGTGTGGATACGAGATCAACAGAAAGAAGACATTGTCATAGAAAGAGCTCCACAATCGAGATCTTACAGAATTGAGACTGGCAGGGAAACATCAGAAGGAACCGAAGAGCCTTGATAACATTGAGAATGAAACCAATGGAACCTTGGACATACTATTTAGATCCGGATGGAGACAAGGAAACAGAAATAAGTAGAAACATGAAAACCACCCATATGGAAGACACTCGTATCAAATGACAAGATAGTGCAGCTCATCCTCAAACTCAAAATGAATTCAGGACCAGATCTGGGAGATTGGTCAAGGCAACACAGAGACAAACCCTGTGAAGTCTGAGACTTTGGAGGGAGATGTATGGGTATGTATATATTTGGTATAAAGACTTGGGGGGAGATGTAGAGTAAAGGGTTAACATCAGGAGAACCTGACACATTTTTTTAATTCATTCACGGGTTGTGGGCTTTGCTGGCTGGGCCAGCATTTATTGCCCTTGAGAAGGTGCTGGCGAGCTGCCTTCTTGAACCGCTGCAGTCCATTGCTGTAATTACTGATGTATCTGTGATGTAATGTCACATGACTAAGAGACTGGGACCTGATGGGAAGCAGAACCTCATGTACAGTTACTGAGATGTATACAGATCTGTAAATAAACAAGAATGGTTTCTACGAATGACAGACAATCTGTGATAGCATTTTCAGGGTAACAGGCAAACCCTAAAGAAACCCCATCTAGACCCTGAACTCAAACAAAACACAGTGATCATGAAAGGCACTATATAAAAGCAAGTCTTTCTTTCTTTGAATGAATTTCTTCCTCAATGAATTTCGGGCTTGGCATGATGCTGAACTCTTCTTCCTCCACCTTCGTCTCCTTGCTCACATCTTTGGGCAGGAGTTCTCTCCCCGTTCAATGGATCCTTTTACCCACCTCCAATATTCTCCCTCCACCTGGACCCCTCCCTCTGAATTCTTACCTTCTCTTGATCTTTTCATTGAGAACTGTCGGCGTGACATCAGTCATCTCAATTTCTCTGCTCCTCTCACCCACTCTAACCTGTCTCTCTCTGAACTTGCTGCACTCCGTTCTCTCACGTCCAACCCTGACATTGTCATCAAACCTGCTGACAAGGGTGGTGCTGTTGTTGTCTGGCAAACTGACCTCTACCTCGCAGAGGCTGAGTGTCAACTCGTACACTTCCTCCTACCTCTCCCTGGACCATGACTCCACCACTGAACATCAAGCCATTGTTTCCAGGACTGTCACTGACCTCATCTCCTCTGTGGATCTTCCTTCCACAGCTTCCAACCTCAGTCTCCCAAACTCGAACGGCCCGCTTCTACCTCCTACCCAAAATCCACAAACAGGACTGTCCCGGCAGAATGATCATGTCAGCCTGTTCTTGCCCCATGGAATTCATTCCTCGCTATCTTGACACCATTGTCCCTCCCCTTGTCCAGTCCCTTCCCACCTACATCCGTGATTCCTCTGACACCCTACATCTTATCAACAATTTCCAGTTCCCTGGCCCCAACTGCTTCCTCTTCACCATGGACATCCAATCCCTCTACACCTCCATCTCCCACTGGGATGATCTGATCGCTCTTTGTTTCTTTCTCGAACAGAGGCCCGAACAATCCCCATCCCCACTACTTTCCTCCGTCTAGCTGAACTTGTTCTCACACAACAATTTCTCCTTAAACTCCTCTCACTTCCTCCAAATAAAAGATGTGGCTATGGGTACCCACATGGGCCCCAGCTATACCTGTCTCTTTATGGGGTATGTGGAACATTCCTTGTTCCAGTCCTACTCCGGCCCCCTTCCACAACTCTTTCTCCGGTACATCGATGATTACTTCGGTGCTGCTTCATGCTCTCGTCTGGACCTGGAAAAATTTATTAATTTTGCTTCCAATCTCCACTCCTCCATCATTTTCACATGGTCCATCTCTGACACTTCCCTTCTCTTCTTTGACCTCTCTGTCTCAATCTCTGGTGATAGACTGTCCACCAATATCCATTACAAGCCTACCGACTCCCACAGCTACCTCAACTACAGCTCCTCACACCCCACTTCCTGTAAGGACTCCATCCCATTCTCTCAGTTCCTTCGCCTCCGTCACATCTGTTCTGATGAAGCCACTTTCAAAAACAGTTCCTCTGACATGTCCTCCTTCTTCCTTAACCGAGGTTTTCCACCCACGGTGGTTGACAGGGCCCTCAACCGTGTCCGGCCCATCTCCCATGCATCCGCCCTCATGCCTTCTCCTCCCTCCCAGAAACATGATAGGGTGCCCCTTGTCCTCACTTATCACCCCACCAGCCTCCACATTCAAAGGATCATCCTCTGCCATTTCCACCAACTCCAGCATGATGCCACCACCAAACACATCTTCCCTTCACCCCCCCCCTATCGGCATTCCGCAGGGATCATTCCCTCCGGGACACCCTGGTCCACTCCTCCATCACCCCCTACACCTCAACCCGCTCCAACAACACCTTCCCATGCAACCGCAGAAGGTGTAACACCTGCCCCTTTACTTCCCCTCTCCTCACCGTCCAAGGGCCCAAACACTCCTTTCAAGTGAAGCAGCATTTCACTTGCACTTCCCTCAATTTAGTCTACTGCATTCGCTGCTCCCAATGCGGTTTCCTCTACATCGGAGAGAACAAACGCAGACTGGGTGACTGTTTTGCAGAACACCTTCAGTCTGTCTGCAAGCATGACCCAGACCTCCCTGTCGCTTGCCATTTCAACACTCCACCCTGCTCTCTTGCCCACATGTCTGTCCTTGGCCTGCTGCATTGTTTCAGTGAAGTTCAATGCAAACTGGAGGAACAGCACCTCATCTTCCGACTAGGCACTTTACAGCCTTCCGGACGGAATATTGAGTTCAACAATTTTAGATCATGAACTCTCTCCTCCATCCCCACCCCCTTTCTGATCCCCCTTTTTTCCAATAATTTATATAGATTTTTCTTTTCCTACCTATTTCCATTATTTTTAAATGTATTTCCATCCATTATTTTATCTCTACCTTTTAGCCTATTTCATCCCTTCCCCCCACCCCCACCCCCACTAGGGCTATCTGTACCTTGCTTGTCCTGCTTTCTACCCTTAATGTCACCTATTAGCACATTCCTTAGATAATATCACCACCTTCAACACCTCTTTGTCCTTTTGTCTGTGACATCTTCTGGTTATCTCCACCTATCACTGACCCTCTATCCAGCTCCAACTGTCCCACCACCCCCCCCCAACCCCTTAAAACCAACTTATATTTCAACTCTCTTCTATTTTTACTTAGTTCTGTTGAAGAGTCATACGGACTCGAAAGGTTAACAGTGTTCCCCTCCGCAGATGCTGTCAGACCTGCTGAGTTTTTGCAGGTATTTTTGTTTTTGTTTTGTTCTTTCTTTCATTTGAGGTGCAGAGGTGGATGTAAGTTCTTACCTCCATTAATAGCCACTTCACCAAGGCAATTATTTGGCACTTTTGGGGCACAACGTTTATGACAGTTGAATTTGCAATCTAACAGAAAAGAAACCAAAGATTTTGTTAATAATAGATGAACAGCTCACAGAATATTATTTATGACGTTCTTGAAACTGCAAAAGTGCAATGATTTGGTTGGTTAAGAAAAGGCAAATATGGAAGTCATGTTGATAACAGTTAATTTGAAAAGACTTATTACAATTGAACATGACCGTATTGTTTGAAAAATCAAGTAGACTGTGTCCTGAGTCAGTTCAGTGATACAGCACACTGTGAGTTAGCCTACTGTGGAATTAACCCCTGATCTCCAGTCAGTATCCATCAGAGATTCGAGAGACTGAATTGAAGGGAGCTACTTCTCCAGAAGGGGAGATGAGTTAAAATAGTTACACTTGAACAGAATTGATCAATATTTCTGTCAAAAATTTTCTGACAGTTGGATCAAGAGCAGCGTCCCAAACCTCAGGGAGAAGGTTAGTGCCTGTTTAATCCCATCAGGAATAGTAATGAAGCAAATAAAAGGAAGAACATTGATAAGGAATTTAATTAAAAAAACATGAAGTCCTAACAAAAAAAAACCTTTTAGTGCATCATGGCCACTCTGCAAAATTATTGTCGTGTTCTCAGATTACTGGGATGACTAGCAAGGTCAGCAGTTTATTGCCCACGCCTAGTCAGACTGAAGGAAGTGGTGTGGACAATCATTTTGAACCCCTGTGTCACGTATGCTGTTAGGTAGGTAGTTACAGGATTTTGAGCCAATGACCAGTAAGGAATGGCAATATTTGCCTCTCTCAGATGATCCTGATTGGAGGGGAAGTTGGAGGTGCTGATGTTCCCATGTATCTGCTGTCTGTGTCCTTCTAGATGGCAGAACCCATAGCTCGGGGAATTGGCAAAGAAGTCTTGGTGTCTTGCTACACAATATTCTGTAAATAGTACTCATTACAACATGGGTGGATGGAGTGCTTGTTTAAGCTGATGGATGGGGCATTGATCCTGTGGATCGTTCTGTTCTGAATGGTGGGGAGCCTCTCCAGTTTTTTTGCAGATGCCCACCTGTCCAGACCAGTGCAGGGCATTTCAAAGCAATTTGGACGAGCCTTGCAGGGGGTGAGGAGGCTTTTGAGGAGTCAGAAAGTGGGCCAATTGTCACAGAACACACAGTGACTGACCTAATCTTGCAACCACACTATTTATGTGGCTGGTTCAGCTGAGTTTCTGGTCAATGATAACCCTTCAGGGTGTTGATGGTGGGGGATTCGATGATGGTAATGCCATTAAATGTTGAGAGAGGTTGGTTAGGCTCTGCCTTTGCAGGTGGCCATGTCTCTGAAGTTTTGTGGCACAAATGTTATTTGTTGTTTAGCATCCTGAGTCTGGATGTTTTCCAGCTCTTGGTGAATGCGCCATGGACTGCTGCATTATCTGAGGAATTCTGAATGAAGCTAAGTGCTGCAATCGTCGATGAAGAGCCCAACTTCGGACCCTATGATGAAGGAATGTGATGAAGCAGCTGAAGGTCGATGAGTAGTCATTTGCAAATACAGAACTTGAGGATTGCTGAAAAATAAGACATGCCAAAGCTTTTTGTCTTGCACGCATTAGGACACTTCACAAGAATATCAATATAAGGGGAAAACAACAACTTATAGTATATGAGAAGAGAGTGCTGATTGGTTGGCAAGTGGACTCTGATTGTTAGAGGCATTGTCATGGAGAATGCAGCAGTGAATGCATCAGTCAGGCTCACAATGTGGCACATTTGCCTGTATTGGAAGCCACATATATTAACACACAGGGCCCTGTTCTTTTCAGACAGTAAGAACATGTATGCACATTGCGCCTATATCAGCTAAACATAATAAATGACAGCCATTTGCTGGCTCATTCCTCAGGGCAATGCCTGGACCAATCAGGATCAAGCTGCCTGGTTTAAATTTCAAACAATGCTTGGCAGTTAACCCTCGGTGCATTCTCCATGGCAACGCCTCTAACAATCAGAGTCCACTTGCCAACCAATCAGTATGCTCTTCTCATACAGTATAAATTGTTCTTTTCTCTTTATATTGGTATTATTGCAAAGTGTCCTGATGAGTGTAAGGCAAAAAAGCTTTGACACATCTCTTTTTCAGCAATATTGAAGTTAGATGAGTGTAAGACACTGTCCTGATTATGCTCGATAACTCCAGTCTTGATTTCCTCAAATTATCAAGGTTATTATGACTACATTTTAGACACTCTGAAACTTTTGACTATTTCTATTGAGTCTCCCAGGGTGATGGTTGTGACAGGAACTATCCATTCTATTACTTCAACTTGAGGCGGGTAGTGATAGATTTCTGGATGTTCACTGGTATGAATTTCTGTTAAGACTCAGGGGAATATGCAAGCCAGTTCCTAATAAGGGGCATCATAATTATAGGTGAATTGTCAACAGAGATAACCATTCGAAGGTACTGGTTCATCAACACAGTCTCCCAAAGCTTTAATTCACATAAATGAATTATGACCTGGGAAACTCTGATTAGTAGCTCAAGACCTCAACCACATAACAATATATGTTTTCACTTTTTTCTTTATCCCTCACTGTTTCACAAAAAAAAATCCATCACAGCAGGTGCTTGGCAAAATTAACATGCTTGAATTTTTACTCCCTGCAGCTAAGGGTATAAAATGCGAGTACAGTTATACTTGCACTTTCAATTCACATAAAGGAGTTTCAAATATGTATTGATGTAAAGGGGGCGACAGTCTGCGATCTAGCTCTGCTATGCATTACATGCTAGAAGTGTGAGACCCCTTTGGGAAGCCACTTTATAACACTTGGGCCTAGCAGACTGTGGAGAGTAATATCAATTCAGTGTGAAGACTGGTTCCAAAAATGCTCAGAATTTACTTCAGTGTCTATGTAATGGTCTCAAAATATTAAAATATACTATCTAACGGATCAAATTCTGCCCATGTTAGTAACTTAACTACAATTTTCACCTACCTATTCACTGCAGCCTTAGCTTTGGGTTATAATTGAATTTACAATCCTAACTGGGTAAAAATTTGCAAGGTATACTTTCAGGCATTCAAATATGATTTTAAGAAAAGCAAAATCAAAAGCTTCTAGAAACGTTAAGTCAGGACAAAAATTAATAGTCACTTAGGCAAATGCAGATTAATTAAGGAAAGCCAGTATGGATTTGTCAAGGGCAAGTCGTGTTTAACTAAATTGCTGGAGTTTTTTGATGAGGCAACAGAGAGGGTTGATGAGGGTAATGCTGTTGATGTGGTGTACATGGACTTCCCAAAAGGCATTTAGTACAGTGCCGCACAACAGATCTGTGAGCAAAGTTAGAGCTCACCGAATAAAAGGGGCAGTAGCAATGTGGATATGAAGTTGGCTGAGTGATAGGAAACCAGGAGTAGTGGTTAATGGATGTTTTTTGAACAGGAGGAAGGTTTAGCGAAGTTCCCCAGGCATTGTTGTTAGGACCCCTGCTCTTTCTGATATATATATTAATGAGATAGCCCTTGGTGTACATGGCACAATTTCAAAATTTGTGGATGATATAAAACTCGTAAGCATTGTGAGCTGTGAGGAGGTTAGTGTAGAACTTCAAAAGGACATAGCTCGAAGCCAGGCCAGGTTTTGAGGTACCACTCGTGCATCAGGTGGACACATTGGCCTTGTCCAGTCCGTATTCAATTGAGGATTGTCCACATCCTCCAAGGTAGATTGAAGCCTGGGCGTTGAGGTGTTGGGTCAGAAATGATGTGTTTATTTGGAGTGTGTTTTCTGCCCAAGCTCTCCTCCAGGTTTCAGTGTTACAGAGTTGGAGATGTTGGATTCATGTCAAGAGCGGGGTTTTGTAGAGCCATTTGGTGAGCTGGGGAGTCTTGAAGGTTCCTACGGATGGGGAGGCCCAGGTTGCTGCTGAGATGAGTTATTTCTCTGGTGTGTTGCTGCGTCCTGTTGAATGGAGGGAGGGCCGATATTTGATAGGACTGGTAACCATTGAACTGAAGTTGGTCTCAGGGTTCCAGAGATGATCCTCATTACTGAGTGAAGTTGTGTGTTGGTGTGTTTGGTGTGAAACTCGAGTCCCATACAGGCGCACAGTACTCAGCTGTTGAGAAGACCAGAGCGATGGGAGAAGTACAAAGGATGGTGTTTTTTACACCCCAGCTTGTGCCACTGAGCTTGTGAATGATGTTGCTCGTCTTGGTCTTTTTGGCAGTCTTTCGGAGGTGCTAATGATAAATTAGGGAGTTGTCAAGGGTCAATCCGAGATAGGTGGGAGTTGAGTCATGCCGCACTTTTTCTCTACAGAAGGTGGCATTTAGGGTGTTGTGTGCCTTATGATTTTCAAGGTGGAAATGCAAAGTTAATGGACTTGGCTGGGTTTGGTTGCAGTCTCCGCTTGTAGATCAGAGGTCAGAGTTTAGTGCAGGTCAGAGTTTAGTGTGGCTTCCTTTGCCTGAGTTGTCAATTTTGTCAAAGCAAATAATTTTTTGTGACGATGTGGCAGGCATGTCATTTATGTAGATGTTAAAAATGTCGGTGCAGGGTACTGCCCTGTGGGAGGCTGTTGGTGAGTGTTGTTGGAGAGCTGACCTTGTCTCCTGGGTAGATGTTCATCCTTCTATAGCTCTGAAATGTGCACAGCAGCCAGGGTAGTTTGGCACTTGGCAGCAAGCAGGGAGAGTTTCAGCATCAGTCCGGAGAGTTTCAGCATCACTCCATGTTTCCACACAGTATCTGGGCTGACACAAGTTCTTGAAACTGGCCCCAGCCTTGAGTTTGAGATGAAAACCAGCCTCAATGTTTTAAGGGCTCGTTCACAGCAAATGTGTTGGGGCCTAAAGCCAGTCTGCTCTTGGGGGAGGGATGGATTGGTAATCGGGCTACTTCTTAAAAGAATGAGCCACTCCAGGAGATTATAGGCTGTACTGCGCAGTGAAATGGGCCTGCAGCTCCCAGACTCATCTGCTGTCTTTCCTGGTTTTGGCAGGGCTATTACCTTTGCCTCACACCCGATTTGGGGAATGTGGCCATTCCCCACCACAGTTGAGAAGAGTGTGAGCACCCATTGCTTTGTCAATGGGTCAAGATGGCGGAGGAAGTCTGGTGGGCCACCATCTTTCCCGGCTGCTTTGTCCTTTTTTGTGTGTAAAAGATACTGTTGCGCCTCATCTGGAGTTTTGTGTCCAGTTCTGGGCACCACACTTATTAGAGAGGGCACAGAATAGATTCATGAGACTGGTTCCAAGGATGAGGAACTTTAGTTTTGAAGATAGATTGGAGAAGTTTGGGCTGTTCTTGGAGAAGAGAAGGCCAAGAGGAGGTTTGACAGAGGTATTCAAAATCATGAGGGGTCTGGACAGAGTAGATAGGGAGAAACTGTTCCCATTAATGGAAGAATTGCGAACCAGAGGGCACAGATTTAAGGTAATTGGCAAAAGAGGCAATGGAGGCATGAGCAGAAACATTTTTATGCAGCCACGTGGTTAGGATGTGGAATGCACTACCTGAAAGTCTGGTGACCCAGGTTCAATTGTGGCTTTCAAGAGAGAATTAGATTATTATTTGAAAAGGAAGAATGAGCAGAGCTACTGAGAGAAGGTAGGAGAGTGGCTCTAAGTGGATTGCTCCTTCAGAGAGCCGGCACAGACATGGCAGGCTGAGTGGCCTCCTTCTGTGCTGTAACCATTCTCTGCTTCTGTGATTCTAATAGATTTGTAGATAATGTGGGGTATTTGCCACTTTTCTAATCTAAACTGTATCACAGATGGAACATGGTACATGTTGCAAAGCTGCATGGTCTCCGAGTTTTCTAAAACCTGTCCAGTGAAATGCTGGTTCTGTGAATTCCCTATAAAACTTTACCTCTGGATTAAAATTAAAGTAAGTGCCTCTGGGGGATTCTTCAGCATATTTGAAATTGACTGGCCAAGAGTGGGGAGGAGTTAGAGCGGTTAATGTTGTAAACGAGCATTGAAAACAGAGTTGCAAGATGTAAGTGTGAACAGTGTTGAGTATGCTGGGGACCTGTATGATCAGGAGAGAGTTTGGCTAATTTTAAAATGTAGGCTCAGAATGGAATATGAATAAATATATAATTAGTATTGGCATTTTGATGACTCACTGAACGAAATGAATAGGGCCTGAAATAATTTAATTTGCCAACATTGTACAAAGAAACTGCAGTGCTTTAATCTAAGAGAAGCAAACACAATAGACATTAACAACTTCATAAAAATTGGTTTTCTGATAAATTTCAACAATTTTTACTGTCTGGAGCAACCGTACATGCAGATTGATCCCATTACTCACCTTTACACTGCACACCCTGTCTAAAAAGCCCTTTCAAGAGCTTCTTACAGTGCTGGCAAACAGTGGGCCGGGTGTAAGAATGAATTACAAATGTGTGAGGCACTTTAACTTTGGAAAGGAAAATCTTATCCAGCTGAATGGGACGACCAATGTATGACTGTGAATTTGAGCGTTTCTCTCTTCCAATGAAAGACTCAGATGGTGCCTTCTGCTATAAGTACATAATAACAAAATGTCATTTTATTTGCACAGTCATTGTTCTGTAACAGATTAGAAAGATGTTTGAAAAATATTAAGCACATATTGAGCAACAGCTAAATGGTTATTTATATGACATTGAATAAGGTGAGGTAACCCATTAATAGATTGCAAACATGGCACTATATATACAGCAATTAGGGTTTACCTACTTACTTAGGAATGTTAGAGACACATTTTTATTCTTTGCTATCTATTTTTTCCTATACTATTAAACAGCAATTTGCACATTGATTGGCTTAAATTTCTACACCAATTGATTCACACTTAGCTATCAGATAGTATTATACAGGCTGGAAAGACATATACTATTCAGTCAGTTTGAAACTGCTTTGGAAGATGAGAGGGTTAAGTAAGTATTTGCAATGTGCAGTTATGGAAATAAGATTGTACTTTAGCAATATATGTAGTTTAAAACACAAAATGAATATATGATCTTACTGAATCAGAGATGTGATTGTCATTTTCGATTAGTAATATCACAGCAGTTAATGTGTGCCTGAATTTTAAAATACCGTTTGATCTGACATTTTCTTTGAATTCTAAAACATTTGCACTCTATGTTTTCTCAGTTTCCGGCAGATGCTACGGGTACACCTATTATGCAACTTAAATACTAATGTATTGAACTCACAGTATGTTGGTATTTATACCACAAGTGTGAGGGTAGATTGCTGAATAACAAATACAGTCATTTGCATAATTTATTCTACTGTCGGGAGTGGAATTGCTTATCCTGCCACTCATTCTTTTAGTAACCTCCCTACAACTAATTCCATAGGCATGTCTTCATAAGCTGTATTTCAATAATATGATGGAGGTGTAGCCTACACTTAATTTAAAGTTGTTTAATTTGAATTATACAGTAACTAGACAAATTAATTAAATTAACAAAATTGTAGCTAATGGTTAATTCATTTTTTTTTCACTCAAAAATGCCTTTGAATTAAAGATAGTTGACTGTACTTTAAATCTCTACCTCTATGCCTCACTGGGACTTCATTACTGAGGGATATACACACACACACCTTGCAGCACTCCTGGATAGGCTGAGTAAAGGGACTATGTTTCCCCTTCAGTTTTGCACTCAGCAGCCTTCGGCAAATACTAAAATCTGGAAAACAGTTTCAAAATTTTCACCTTCACAAGACACCAGGCAGCTAAAAAGTGGCTCTATTTTTGTGACAAACTGAAATGAGGTTTGTAGACAATGTTCCGAGTTTGTAATTTCAATCCTGTTTTGTGAGGTTGCAAAACCGTCTTCCCAAATGACTTAAAAATCATGGGAGATGTTGAATTAATGAATAATTTCATAATAATTAAAATTAAATATCCCCCCAATTTAGATGAAGAAAAACTATATATGAAACCTTTTCTATCAATTCTCAATAACTAACTACTGAACAATGGATTTTTGTCAGAAGGGGGAACCGTTGCATACCACTGAAGATTTGTCACTCATGAATGATTTGGTATCATTATTTGAAGAATAAATTGTGATCAGTTATTGAATGTTGAATATCTATGAAATCTGTGAGTGAAGTTAATGTATCATTAGGTTCCAAGCTATGTAGGTGGAGGTAACTGAATTGTTTGGCCTCTGTAACTATTAGAATGGGTGGCAGGCATTAAATTGTACATCTCGGTGTTAGAACCTAGAGGAGACTGAAGCAAAAGGGAGGCAGTAAGGTCCATATTGGAAACATCCAGCAAGAAGAGACAGAAATGAGGGGTTATTTTAATGCAGACTTTCAATACTTAGGTTCACAAACTTGGGGTAGAAATTTCTCGTCATATTACCATTAAAATTCACTTTCAACCATTTCCTTCAGAGTAGTTAAGATGTTAATTATTTGGTTTCTAGCCATTGTATATAATGGAATATTTCACAGGAGGATGAGCTACAGAGGTAGGATTGATAGTGTCTCTAATGCCGATGAAGAGAAAAGCTTTGTGCACATCCTCTGAACCTTCACATTAAATTGTAAGTTTGAAATTCCTCTCTTTTTCAGTCGACAATATTTCTTATGCAATTTGTCTGGACTTTTTTAAGGAGTTGTACCAGGTTTAGTGAAGTACACATACAGTTGACTGTCAGTTATGGCATGTATTGTGTCAGTTTGTGATGTCAATACTTAAAGTTTATCGAACCATAAACAATTTAGATTACAGGGAAAACTATGACCAATGTATGACCAGTGTACAAGTTATAAAGCAGGTGTATTTCTGTTAACATGATTTGTCTGATTTCCATAGTTCCGCTGTAATGTTATCGGTGATACATAATCCAGTTAACAAGCAGCTGTAATAACTTGTAGCATCGATCAACTGGAATAGCAAAAAACTCATACTGGAGTTTGTGAAAATGAATTCTTCTGGTTATAGACAGGTGAACCAGATGTAACATAAAAAAAGTAAGAGCTTGCATTTTCATAATGCCTTTCACAAAATGTCCAAAAATGTCTTACATAAGGAAGTATTTTATGAAGTGGAATTACTGCTGTAATGTAAGAAAAGTAGCAATCAATTGGTAAACAAATAGAAGTTAGATAAATGAGCAGATAATCTGATTTAGTGATGTTGGTTGAGGGTTAATATTGGCCAGGACACTGGAGAGAATATTTACGACATTTTAAAATAGCACCATGATATTTTTTACATCCATCGGACAGAGCAGATGGGACCTCAATTAACACCTTATCAAAAAGAAAGCACATCCAACAGTGCAGCACTCCCTCAATACAGCAGTGTCAGCCTGGAATATGTGATCAAGTTTCTGAAGTCAGACTTGGACCCACACAATCTTCTACAGTACACTACTACATTTTGATCAAGTGTCAAAATGTGTTAAAATCCTGGAAGCCCCTTCCTAACTGCACTGGACTGTCACATTTCAAGAAGGTGACTCACAACCACCTTCTCAAGGATCATTAGGGATGGACAACAAATGTTGACCTTGCCAGTGGGGTTCAAATTCCAACAACAAAAGAAGTGGCTTCTTGGCAAAATGTATGGATTCTCCTGGCCCTCTGTATTGGATAATGACTCAGTTAATTGGAAACAATCTCCAGTGTATTTACTGAGCAGTTGCCTGTAATCTTCATCAGTTGATAGCAACCAGGGGACACAGTCAGAAAATGGAGATTTCAAGCAGCTGCTCCTGGAATGATGAAAGTGGATGAACAAGGGTGGGCAGAGCCTTCACTGGTCATTACTTTTACCAGATGGATTCCTTTTAACTGAAACATCTGGCTTCATAGTGCTGAGGCCACCAGTTCCTCAGGTGAACAGTTAACAGAACTTAATCCCAATTTAACAAAGTGTGAACAGCTGAATGAATTGCTCACAATAGCCAGGGTGCTTAATCCATTGCATTTGTATTGAATTCAATGGTAATGATAAATAATTATCCCCCATTTGCCAAGTAGATGAAGCTTAACTCCACAATGGACTGAAAAACATCCGACACCCGGATAAGCACAGACAATGTGGGTGGTGAGGACTCTGTTTACTCTGAAGAAGTCATATTGGACTCGAAACATTAACTCTGTTTCCCTGTCCACAGATGCTGCCAGACTTGCTGAGTTTTCAGTTTTTATTTGAGGACGACCTTGGTTTACCCGTGAACCTTCACCACGTTATTCAGTTTAAAATCAATACTACACATTCTGAGATTTCATTGTAAAATTACACTAGATGGCACTGAGGCATTATACTAATGTGTGAATTGAGAACCAAATCACAACCATGAGCTGGAATATTGTGTACAGTTCCGGGCACCATATTATATGAAGGATGTGAACACGTTGGAGAGAGCGCAGAAGAGGTTTACAGGAATGGTTCTAGGGATGAGAAAC
Source organism: Carcharodon carcharias (assembly GCF_017639515.1). Taxonomy (NCBI): domain Eukaryota; kingdom Metazoa; phylum Chordata; class Chondrichthyes; order Lamniformes; family Lamnidae; genus Carcharodon; species Carcharodon carcharias. The sequence continues at coordinate 4,170,871 of NC_054486.1, read as the reverse complement.
GTCAGCTATGAGGATAGATTGAAAAGGTTGGGACTGTTCCTCTTGGAGAGAAGGAGGCTAAGAGGAGATTTGATAGAGACGTTCAAAATCATGAGGGGGCTGGACAGAGTAGATGGGGGAAGCTGTTCCCACTCGTAAAAGGATCAAGAATGAGGGGGCACAGGTTTAAAGTGATTTGCAAAAGAAGCAAGTGTGACACAAGGAAAATACTTTTCACACAACGAGTGGTTGGGGTCTGGAATGCACTGCCTGGAAATGTGGTGGAGGCAGGCTCAATTGAGGCATTCAAGAGGGCATTAGATAATTATTTGAATAGAATCAACGTTTAAGGGTATGGGGAAAAGGCAGGGCAATGGCACTAGGTCATAATGTACATTTGGGGAGCTGGTGCAGATATGATGGGTTGAATGGCCTCCTGTGCTGTTAAGATTCTGTGTGATTAGTCAAAGACAATCCATCCCAATTTTTAGTGATGTAGCAGAGCTTTTGGAAGGCCCATTTAATTAGCAAATAGGCTATCACTGAACAGACACTTTCTCAGTTGGTCAGCGGAATTGAAAGGTCAAAGCAGATTTTGCAGAGTGGAACATGTTCACATCCACATGTGTGACTGCAATATCCAGATGTGTTGTCTAATGTGGTACCAACCGCAGAAGCAGCAAACTGTGAGATTACACCAATCTTTCAGCAGAAGGTCAGAGGTCACCAGACTTTACTGAATTTCTTTCCTTACGAGGTAAATATTCAGCGATTTCACCAGTGAATTGAGAACAGAGAAGCTGTTGCAAAACGGATTGTGTATCAAGATGATTTTAAAATACCTTAATGTTACCAGTGGGATTCACATCAAAATTGTCCTTTGGAGGATCTGATGCGGTAAAATTCACCATTCAATTCTATCCACATTAATTATGTAGACTTTCAGTGATGCAGTGATTTAATTGAATGAAAGTGGAAGAAAATTACGACTTGTGTGAATTGGAAATGACTGGCTGTGACATGGAAACTGGAGATACTCAAACTGTATTTAACTGATAGAAAGGAATTTATTACAAAGCTTATGTAGGCTACTGGAGGCCCACATGTTTATGTACGAAACAGGGACAAAGTCACAAAAATGGCTTAAACTACTATTTCAAAGTAAATGGGATTTTCAAGTTAGCTAGGGAAAAAGGAGCTTCAGGCTTTTCCTTATTATTTGTTGATGGCAGGTGAGTGTCGCTGGCTGGGTCAGCAATTATTGCCCTTCCCTAATTGCAAGTTGGTGGTTAGTCACTTTCCCGAACAACTCCAGTCCATGTGATTTAGGTACAATGACAGTGCTGATAGGAAGGGTTTTGACCCAGTGACGATGTAGGATTGGGGGTATATTGCAATTTAGGATAACGTAAGACCTAGAGAGGACTCATATGTCTACCAACCATATTCTTCTAGACAATAGAGGTCATGAGTTTGGAACCTAGGTAGGTGGCTGTAGTGCATCTTGTAGGTGGTGCACACTGTGCATTTGGGGTTGGAGGGAGTGGATGTTGGAAATGGTGGATGGGGTGCCAATCAAGCAGGGTACTTTGTCCTGGATGGTGTTGAGCTTCTTGAGTGTTGTGGGAGCTGCAATCATCCAGGCAAATGATAAATATTCCATCACATTCTTGTCTTGTGCTGATGGTGGACAGGCTTTGGGGAGTCAGGAGGTGAGTTACTTGCCACATGATTCCTAGCCTCTGACTAGGGATTCAGTGATGGTAATGCCATTGAACATCAAGGGGCAATGGTTAGATTCTCTCTTTTTGGAGATGGTCATTGCCTGACACGTGTATGGTGCAAACGTTACTTGCTACTTGTCAACCGAAGCCTGGATATTGTCCAGGTCTTGCTGCATTTGGACATGGACTGCTTCAGTATCTGAGGAGTTGCGAATGGTGCTGAACATTGTGCAATCATCAGTGAACATCCCCACTTCTGACCTTATGATGGAAGGAAGGTCATTGATGAAGCAGCTGAAGATGGTTGGGCCGAGGACACTAACCTGAGGAATTCCTGCAGTGATGTCCTGGAACTGAGATGACTGACCTCCAACAACCACAACCATCTTCCTTTGTGCTAGGTGTGACTTCAACCAGTGGAGGGTTTTCCCCGATTCCCATTGACTCCAGTTTTGTTAGGGCTCCTTGATGCCACACTTGGTCAAATGTTGCCTTGATGTCAAGGGCAGTCACTCTCACTTCACCTTGGGAGTTCAGCTCTTTTGTCCATGTTGGACCAAGGCTGTAATGAGGTCAGGAGTTGACTGGCCCTGGCGGAACCCAAACTGGGCATCATTGAGCAGGCTATCATTGTCTAAATATCACTTGATGGCTCTGTCGACAACACTGCAATCATGTTGCTGATTATTGAGAGTAGACAGGAGCACAAGTTTTCAATATAACAGATGATGATGATGGGGTCCATAGCCTTTGCTGTATCTAGTTTGCTGAGCAGTTTGTTGAAATGACAGGGAACGAACTGAATTGATTGAATACTGGCAACTGTGGTGCTGGGAGCTTAGGTGAAGGCTGGGATGGATAATCGACGCAGCATATCTGGCTGAGGTAGGCTGCAAATGATTCAGCCTTGAGTGACAATCTGTCCCCTTGCCAGCCTTGTTTCTTTCAAGTGCTGTTCAACATGAAGGAATATCAGCTGAGGGGTGCAGTGGGTGGGAATCAGCAGGAAGCTTCTTTGCCCATGTTTGGCCTAATGTTGTGACTCTCCATGTGGTTTGGAATCAATGGTTCTTTTGCTATTCAACCTATATCGATGTCCTCTGGTTCTTGTACCTACTACCAATGGGGACTGTTTCTCACTATCTACTCTGTGTACAGCCAATGGGAACAGTTTCTCACTATCTACTCTGTGTACAGCCAATGGGAACAGTTTCTCACTATCTACTCTGTGTACAGCCAATGGGAACAGTTTCTCATTATCTACTTTGTGTACACTCCTCATGGTTTAGTGAACACAAAATACTAGTTGAGGGAACTCAGCTGACATTCAAGTCTTCTCAAGGTGAACTATCATCTAAAGCCTTTTCACTTGTGTTACTCCCTGTGGCAGGCTACTTACTGGCTGTGCCTGAGCATGCTACATGATATAGAAAAGTTGAGTATTATATGGGAGTCAAGTCCCCAGCAGAATTTTACAGAAGTGTTTTAATAACAGGTTAAAAATATAAAATTATGAGGTAAGTGTTGAAGTATTATCTGTGCTTATAAAATGCTTCATGAAAAATAAATAACCCCAGTGCATGCCACACCTTCAACGGAAGTGGAGCCCACATACACTGCTGCATTAAAATGAGGTCTAACCAACCATTAAATACTAACCCTGCAGGTCTCTGTTGCTCTTCTAGGCAAGTTTAAATTATGGTCATCAGCAATTGGACCAAAATGGTTTGTGAAATCTAGACTTTTAAACTGGTGTCTTCACAGAATCGCACAATGCAGAAGAGGCCCTTCGGCCCATCGACTCTGTACCAACACGTGAGAAACACCTGACCTACCCACCGAATCCCATTTACCAGCACTTGGCCCATAACCTTGAATGTTATGACGTGCCAAGTGCTCATCCAGTTACTTTTTAAAGGATGTGAGGCAACCCGCCTCCACCACCCTCCCAGGCAGAGCATTCCAGACCATAACCACTCTCTGGGTAAAAAGGTTTTTCCTCACATTCCCCCCTAAACTTCCTGCCCCTTACCTTGAACTTATGCCCCCTTGTGACTGACCCTTCAACTAAGGGGAACAGCTGCTCCCTATCCACCCTGTCCATGCCCCTCATAATCTTGTACAGCTTGATCAGGTCGCCCCTCAGTCTTCTCTGCTCCAACGAAAACAACCCAAGTCTATCCAACCTCTCTTCATAACTTAAATGTTTCATCCCAGGCAACATCCTGGTGAATCTCCTCTGCACCCCCTCCAGTGCAATCACATCCTTCCTATAATGCGGTGACCAGAACTGCACACAGTACTCCAGCTGTGGCCTCACCAAGGTTCTATATAACTCCAGCATGACCTCCCTACTTTTGTAATTCATGCCTCGAATGATAAAGGCAAGTATCCCATATGCCTTTTTCACCACCCCACTCACATGCCCCTCCGCCTTCAGAGATCTATAGACACACACGTCAAGGTCCCTTTGTTCCTCGGAACTTCCCAGTGCCATGACAAGGAATTGAATACTTCCTTGTCAAATTACTCCTTCCAAAGTGTATCACCTCACACTTTTCAGGGTTAAATTCCATCTGCTACTTACCTGCCCATTTGACCATCCCGTCTATATCTTCATGTAGCCCAAGTCACTCAACCTCACTGTTAACCACCCGGCCAATCTTTGTGTCATCTGTAAACTTACTAATCCTACCCCCCACATAGTCATCTAGGTCGTTTATATAAATGACAAATAATAGGGGACCCAGCACAGATCACTGTGGTACGCCACAGGACACTGGCTTCCAGTCACTAAAGCATCCTTCTGTCATCACCCTCTGTCTCCTACAAATAAGCCAATTTTGAATTTGCCCTATCAAGTTACCCTGTATCCCATGTGCCTTTGCCTTCTTTATATGTCTCCCAAGTGGGGCCTTGTCAAAGGCTTTGCTGAAATCCATATAAACTACATCAACTGCACTACCCTCATCTACACACCTGGTCACCCCCTCAAAAAATTCAATCAAATTTGTTAGGCATGACCTCCCTCTGACAAAGCCATGCTGACTATCCCTGATCAAACCTTGCCTCTCCAAGTGGAGGTAGATTCTCTCCTTCAGAAATTTCTCCAATAGTTTCCCTACCACTGACGTGAGACTCACTGGCCTGTAGTTCCTTGGCTTATCTCTACAACCCTTCTTAAATAGCGGAACCACATTAGCTGTTCTCCAGTCCTCTGGCACCTCACCCATGGCCAGAGAGGAATTAAAAATTTGGGTCAGAGCCGCTGCGATTTCCTTCCTTGCCTCCCTCAGCAGTCTGGGACACAAATCATCCAGACCTGGAGATTTGTCCACTTTTAAGCCTGCCAAAACCTCCAATACCTTGTCCCTCCCTATATCAATTTGCTCAAGAACCTCGCAGTCTCTCTCCCCGAGTTCAATACCTTCATCCTCATTCTCTTGGGTGAAGACGGATGTGAAGTGTTCATTCAACACTCTAGCAATGGCCTCTGGCTCCACCCATAGATTGACCCCTTGGTCCCTATGGGCCCTACTCTCCCTGGTTATCCTCTTCCCATTGATATACTTACAGAATAACTTGGGATTTTCCCTACTTTTACCAGCCAGAGCTTTCTCATATCCTCTCTTTGCTCTCCTAATTGCTTTCTTAAGCTCCATCCTGCGCTGGCTGAACTCCACTAATGCCTCCGCTGATTTGCTTCACTTGTACCTGCTAAAAGCCTCTCTTTTCATTCTCATTGTAACCTGCATATCTCTGGTCACCCATGGTTCTCTGGGCTTGTTACTCCTTCATAAGCACATCACCCATTCAGCACCTGTTTTCACCCTTTCACCAAAATAATCCCCCAATATTTTTATCAGTGTTGAAAGGTTTGTTTAGAGATGGTTTGACAAATGACACAAATAAATCCCCAAATATCCCTATAAGAAGGATTACTTTGTCACAGGCCATTTCATGTTAGTCCTCCCTGCACAGAAGGTCATAAAAAGCATTCAAAGAATAAATATCTAATATTTCCATTGATGTTTCAGAAGAGGTGCAAGCTTGGCTCAGTTCATGCAAATAGACCGCATCATTATTATTACCTCTGTTTTGATCTAGTTACATGTTCAAAGATTTCTTCTGCACATCACCATCCCTGTGTATGTCCTGTCCCACCAGCAGGACACACCCAGCAGAGGTGGCGATAGAGTGGTATACATTCAGGAGGGAGTTGGGCTGGAAGCTCTTAACATCGACTCCAGACCCCATGAAGTCTCATGGCATCAGGTCAAACATGGGCAAGGAAACCTCCTGCTGATTGCCACCAATCAAGCATTCGCAACAATCTTCAGCCAGAAGTGCCGAGTGGATGATCCATCTCGGCCTCCTCCGGAGGTCCCCAGCATCTCGGAAGCCAGTCTTCAGCCAATTCGATTCACTCCACGTGATATCAAGAAATGGCTGAAGGCAGTGGATACTGCAAAAGCTACGGACGCTGACAATATTCCAGCAATACATGTGCTCCAGAACTTGCTGTTCCCCTAGCCAAGCTGTTCTAGTGCAGCAACAACACAGGCATCTGCCCTGCAGTGCGGAAAATTGCCCAGGTACGTCCTGTTCACAAAAAGCAGGAAAATTCCAACCCAGCCAATTACTGCCCCATTAGTCTACTCTCCACCATCAGTAAAGTAATGGATCTGATTGTCAACAGTGCTATCAAGTAGCACTTGCTTAGCAATAACCTGCTTACTGGCGCTCAGTTTGGGTTCTGCCAAGGCCACTAAGCTGCTGACCTCATTACAGCCTTGGTTCAAACATGGACAAAAGAGCTGAACTCCCAAGGTGAGGTGAGAGTGACATCAAGGCCACATTTGACCGAGTGTGGCATCAAGGAGCCCTAGCAAAACTGGAGTCAATGGGAATCCGGGGGAAAACTCTCCGCTGCTTGGATTCATATCTAGCACAAAGGATGATGGTTGTGGATGTTGGATGTCAATCATCTCAGCTCCAGGACATCACTGCAGGAGTTCCTCAGGGTAGTGTCTAGGCACAACCATCTTCAGCTGCTTCATCAATGACCTTCCTTCCATCATAAGGTCAGAAGTGGGAATGTTTGCTGATGATTGCACAATGTTCAGTAACATTCGCGACTCCTCAGATACTGAAACAGTCTGTGTCCATATGCAACAAGATCTGGATAATATCCAGGCTTGGGCTGACAAGTCACATTTGCGCCACACAAGTTTCAAGCAATGACCATCTCCTACAAGAGAGAATCTAACCATCGCCCCTTGACATTCAATGGCATTACCATCACTGAATCCCCCACTATCAACATCCTGGGGGTTACCACTGACCAGAAACTGAACTAGACCATCGATATAATACTTGGCTAAAGTGCAGGTCAGAGTTTGGAAATTCTGCAGCGAGTAACTCACCTCCTGATTCCCCAAAGCCTGTTCACCATCTACAAGGCACAAGTCAGGAGTGTGATGGAATACTCCCCACTTGCCTGGATGAGTGCAGCTCCCACAACACTCAAGAAGCTTCACATTGTCCAGGACAAAGCAGCCCTGCTTAATTGACACCACATCCACAGACACTCACTCCCTCCACCACCGAGGCACAGTAGCAGCAGTGTGTGTACCATTGACAAGACGCACTGCAGGAACTCACCAATGCCTCTTACACAGCACCTTCCAAAAATGGGGTGGGCGCGCATCCCACCACCACCCCTGAGCTCACCCTCATAATACAGGAGGCGAGCAGGTGCCGGCCGCCATATTTAAATCAACAACTAAGGGTCAATTAGACTTGCTATCAAGCCTGTGAACCCTGATAATACACCGCCCAGGTCATAATATGTTTGCCATGGGCAGCAGGGTTGGAATGGGAAGCCTGATTTCGAACCTGAACTGGTGAAAGGCGGGAAGCGGGTGGGGGTGGTTGCTCTTTGGGGGCTGTCCTCTGCTGACCGAGTGAACACCCTCTTCCTTCCTGCCCACTCCTTCCCTTAAACACACCCCTTCACGCCCACTGCCCCTCTCCCTAACCCTCCGGGGCCAAGACCCCGGACTTACCCGCTCCGAGGATCCTCGGCCTTGGGCTCCACTCCTCACCTGCAGTTCCAGCCGCTGCCATTGACACCTTCCTGGTGCTCTGGGACTGAGGGAGCTGCCAGCTCCAGAGGGCGAGACTTCCCACTCAGTTTTGAGGAATGAGCCCCACAGTGCTTTATTGCTGCAGCATGTTGGCTCCAAGCCAAAGTGGTTTACAGGGAGAAGTGTTGTCTGCCCACTGCTCTTGCCCTCCCCCCACCCCCTGTATTATTCTGCCCACGGTGACAGCAGAGATCATCCTGCAACACCAGCAAGGGACAGCTTCATGTACGGCACTTGTGGCAGACTCTGCTTTTGCCATCAAAAGGAGTGCAGTGGATGATCTTACTCTGGCCTCACCAGAGTCCTGAGGCTGCATCCCCATCATCTCTCAACAGAAAGATGCCAATCATGTCAATGGTCACCAAAAACAAAATGTTGGACACACATGACTCCATCTAGGAGGGAGACCTTTTAAGAGCCTTTGCCAAACAAGGACTTGAGTTTAGAAAGAAAATACCTCTCCACTGCTTTCTATAATAGTAATTCAGAATGGTGAGAGTAAAGGGTTGAAGGTCCATGCCAGCTGCTGATAGTTGTGTGATTTTATTTTGCATTTATTTATCCCACAGACATTTTTACAGGTTTTTAAAGGTGTTCTTTTCAACAGCTGCTTTTATTTTGTTGTAAACACAAACCTCTTATGTCTAATCCCATGGGTCTCCCAATAGGAAACATTAAACATTCAGTGCAAATTACAAATACATTTGAAGATTTAATTAAACTGCGTAGACAGCACACATTATTTTCTTCACTATCAAATCTAAAAGGTTTGTTGTGTGCGAATTATATATTTTCCAGAATAGTTCAAATATCGAATGACAAATATGATGACTGTAGTTGCAATACTGATCAATACATTCAGTCAATCCCAATAACAGGTTTCCCGTGTCCCAACTAGTTTGATGTAATATCCTAGACATTTATTGCAATTTCTGTTCTACTATGCCAAAATATCAATTGCTGCATCACTTCAAAGGAACTCTACCACATCACAGAAGAAATCGAAGTCTAGTAACATCCGTGCGGTACACGTGGAGATGAAGGCATCCAAAATCCAACTGAGTTAAAGATCGGGACTAAAGAGCACAGTTCTTTTAATTTTAAGATAAAAAGGTTTGGATGCAAAAAAAAATGTCACACTGCACCTGCTACTCCCATTCCGTACCGGAAAATCAGTAGATCTACAGTGCAGCAAGGTTTTTTTTCTTATTCATTCATGGGATGTAGGCGTCACTGGCTGGGTCAACATTTATTGCCCATCCCTAGATGGTGTGTTGCCTTCTTGAGCCGCTGCAGTCCATGTGGTGTAGGTACACCCACAGTGCTGTTAGGAAGGGAGTTCCAGGATTTTCACCCAGTGACAGTGAAGGAACAGGGATATATTTCCAAGTCAGGATGGTGAGTGACTTAAAGGGGAACTTGCAGGTGTTCCCATGTGTCTGCTGCCCTAGTCATTCTAGATGGTAGTGGTCGTGGGTTTAGAATGTTCTGTCCAAGGAGCCTTGGTGAATACCTCCAGTGCATCTTGTAGATGGTACACACTGCTGTTACTGTGCGTCGGTGGTGGGGGGAGTGAATGTTTGTGGGTGTGCTGGCAATCAAGGGGGCTGCTCTGTCCTGGATGATGTCGAACTTCTCAAGTGTTGTTGAAGCTTCACTCATCCAGCCAAGTGGGGAGTATTCCATCACACTCCTAACTTGTGCCTTGTAGATGGTGGACAGGCTTTGGGGAGTCAGGAGGTGAGTTACTCACCACAGGATTCCTAGCCTCTGACCTGCTCTTGTAGACATAGTATTTTTATGGCTAGTCCAGTTCAGTTTCTGGTCAATGGTAACCCCCAGGCTGTTGATAGTGGGGGATTCAGTGATGTAAATGCCATTGAATGTCAAGAGGTAATGGTTAGATTCTCTCTTGTTGGGGATGGGCATTGCCTGGCACTTGTATGGCACAAATGTTACTTGCCATTTGTTAGCCCAAGCCTGGATATTGTCCAGGTCTTGCTGTATGTGAACACAGACTGTTTCAGTATCTGAGGAGTCGCGAATGGTGCTGAACATCGTGTAATCATCAGCGACCATCCCCACTTCTGACCTAATGATGGAAGGAAGGTCATTGATGAAGCAGCTGAAGATGGTTGTGCCTAGACACTACCCTGAGGAACTCCTGCAGTGATGTCCTGGAGCTGAGATGACTGACCTCCCACAACCACAACCATCTTCCTTTATGCTAGGTATGACTCCAAGCAGCGGAGAGTTTTCCCCCGGATTCCCATTGACTCCAGTTTTGCTAGGGCTCCTTGATGCCACACTTGGCCAAATGTTGCCTTGATGTCAAGGGCAGTCACTCTCATCTCACCTTGGGAGTTCAGCTCTTTTGCCCATGTTTGGACTAACGCTATAATGTGGTCAGGAACTGAGTGGCCCTGGCGGAAACCAAACTGAGCGTCAGAAGAGCAGGGGGCAAAGCTATCTCCAGCAAGAGAGAATCAAACCATCGCCCCTTGATGTTCTATAGCATTACCATCATTGAATCCCCCACTATCAATATCCTCGGGGGTTACCATTGATCAGAAATTGAACTGGGCTAGCCATATAAATACTGTGGCTATAAGAGCAGGCCAGAGGTTAGGAATCATGTGGTGAGTAACTCACCACCTAAATCCCCAAAATCTGTCCATCATCTACATGGCACAAGTCAGGAGTGTGATAGAATACTCCCCACTCGCCTGGGTGAGTGCAACACCTACAATACTGAAGAAGCTGGACACCATCCAGGACAAAGCAGCCCACTTGATTGGCACCACATCCACAAACATTCACTCCCTCCACCACAGTAGCAATAATGTGTACCATCTACAAAGATGCACTGCAGGAATTCACCATGGCTCCTTAGACAGCACCTTCCAAACACATGACCACTACCACCTAGAAGGACAAGGGCAGCAGATAGATGGGAACACCATCACCTGGAAGTTCCCCTTCAAGTCATTCACCATCCTGACTTGGAAATATATGGCCATTCCTTCACTGTCACTGGGTCAAAATCCTGGAACTCCCTCCCTAACAGCACTGTGGGTGTACCTACACCACATGGACTGCAGTGGTTCAAGAAGACAGCACACCATCACCTTCTAAAGGGCAACTAGGGATGGGCAATAAATGCTGACCCAGCCAGCGAAGCCCACATACTGTGAATGAATAAAAAAAACAAAATGATATCATTGAGTCTAGTTGCGGTAACTGGAGTTCACCTATTGTACAGGTAGCGAAACTGGATGGAACGCAAAGACTGTGTGTGGACAATTGAAAGGCAAATGCAGTGACAAAGTAGATTCATACCCTATACCCCAGTTGGAAGATTGCATTGAGAAAGTGGGGCAATCAAAATTTATCAGAAAGATTGACTTGCTAAGAGGATATTGGCAAATACCGTTATCGGAGGGAGCAAAGGAGATATCGGCTTTCGTGATGCCAGATGGACTATATCAGTTTAAAGTCATGCTGTTTGGTATGAAAAATGCACCTGCAACATTTCAAAGACTGAGAAACAATGTAATTGCAGGACTGAGCAATTGTGCTGTTTATATGGACGACTTGCTAGTTTTCAGTCAAATGTGGGCGGAGCATTTACAACATCTGAAAGAATTATTTAGTCGACTACAAGAAGCCAATTTGGTGATGAACTTGGATAAAAGTGAATTTGCAAAAGCGTAAATAGGCCATACCGTTAGACATGGTAAGGTGGCTCCGAGAGATGTGAAAGTCTCTCACCATCATGGATTTCCCTATACCTGAGTCTGGTGATAGCATTACAGCATTTTGAGGTTTATGTTGCAAACAATTTGTCAGAAACAATTGTTTATACAGACCACAATCCTTTAAAGTTTCTGGACAAATTTTGAGACAGAAGTGCTAGGCTATTCAGATGGAGTTTATTACTGTCACTACTTAAGCAACAGATTATGTATGTGGCTGGACAAGAAAATCTAGTTGCAGATGTATTGTCAAGAGTTTGAAGCTGAAAGGGAAAATTGGACATTTAAAAACCTGAAGACTGGGCTGGAATGATTTCTGCTGATGCAAAGGATTTATATATATTTTTATGTTAACGCATGCGTCTGGTAATGTAATAGTGTGAGTATATAGATTAGTAAAGGAGGTAATATAAATGGATTAAGAAAATTAAGCTGAGTTTTTAAATTATGACGGTTCATCTTCCAGTAAGGAGGACGGTGTCATGAAAATATAATTATTTTCATAATATTATTGTGATTTATTGTAAAAGTAGGTTACTAGTGGGTTTTGGATTAGTTTCTCTGTGTGGATGTGTGTGTGGGTGATTGAATTGAATTGCAGGCAGCTGGTCTGGAGCTTTTGAGTTATCAAAAGGACGCTAGGTTTGAAATGCTAAATATGAAAACCTGGCTGAAGTTTTAGAATGTGAAGTGTGAGGAAACTTTGCATTTTTAGATAAATTAGTCGTTTGAATTTCAAAGCAATGGTAAGATGTTACACTTAGCTAAAAGAAGCTAAGCCAAACCGTGTGTTTATTTTTCCCAAAGGTTACTGATAATATGGGTACTCTGAAAGATTTATGTTATGAGAAAAGTAAAGTTGCAAACACATATTGGAAGAATGGAATTTACATTAAAAAGGGAGAAACATGTATAAAGGGGATGAAGTTATGTGTAAGGGAGAAGGCAGTCTAAAATGTAACACAAGTGTGAAAAGCCTCCAACCTCTGTGCATCAAGTTGCTGTCAACAGAAACCGAAGCTGAGAAAACTCACTTTGAATATCACTGTCCAGGGTATTGTGTGCTTTTGAAATTCATTTGTTTTTACTGTTGCCTTAACTGAGATGTAACTGGGAGCCAGATTAATTAGGGGATTTAGAAGTAGTTGTGGTAGTAATTTGTAGACTTAAATATTTTATTTTATTAATAAAAGTTTAATTTAGTTTTGTAAAAAACATAAGACTCAGTGGACTTATTACTGCTGAATTCGAGGCATGAAACTCGAAATAAAATACAAATTGCAAAACAGTTGTGGCAGCTGTTTCAAACTTCCCTCTGGGATTTGAGCAGTTCATTATTTACCATACACTGTACCACAACAAACGTTCACTTGGCCACAATGTGAAAATGAAACCCACCATAAAGTAAACATTCCAAACCAACTTTAAAAATGAAAACATGTTGTACTGAATACAAATATCAACAAACCACTCTTGTGCATTCTTTGAGTGCCTGTCTTCTGTGTACCTTTGGCTATCCTAGTGCACCTTCACAGTGCTACTCCAGTGACTGCAGAATGGCTGGTGAAATGCCACCAGCCTTCAGTGAGGGAGGCTACCGATGGTCTTGCAGGACGGTCTCAGCAGCTCTGCTCAAGAAAGCACGTCTGTGGACTGCACCATACCAACAGACAACAACAAGGGCTCTGATAAAGTGACAGTGGAGGGATTCGCATGCTTTCAGTCTGAGAGCGTACAGCAGGTTTGTGTTCCAAGACCATTGGGAAAGTGTTGGGAGGACAGATTGTTGGATTGTTGTGACACACTATGAGCCCCTTTAAACACTGGTATCTGCAGCTTTGATGGCAGCAGTCTGAACTTGCATAATTTCAGTCTGAGCTTCCATTATACACTCAGATGTTGAGTGGCTTCTGCTTGTCCTGCAATTGAAGCCGAAATATTAGCCACCAGATGCTGCAAAATAGTTGTGTCTGCAAGTATGTTTACAGAGTGTGTCACCACTTCCACACTGGAAAGGATGGGCTCCAGTTGATATTGAATTCCTCCATGCTCCTTGAGATTGACGGCAGGCTTTCTGCCATTGCCTGCCAATGCAGCAAGCATTTAATTGTACATACCCCTCAGTCTTCTTTTATCAGACACATTGAAGCTTCATCTGAGTCCCCTGCAGCAGAACTTGGGTGAGTCTTCACCCCCTGGTGAGCTGGTCCCTGTGTTACTATCGTCCGATGCCCTTGCTGCAGAATACACCTACCCAGTGTCTCGCCACATGCAGATCCCACCTCTAAGCTTTAAGTAGTGCAGGCCAGCTTTAACATTTGCTAGCCTCTTGCAGTGTTGCGCCATCGCTCATGAGTGTTTTGTGATCCCTGCATCTGTGATTGAGGTTCTGAATTTTGGGGCCACAATCTTGATTCAAGTTGAAAATGCCTTTCATATTTTTTACAAGCAGAAGACAAACACAATCAGTCCATTGCCATGCTACATGCAGGCAGTGGAATACAGAGAAATGAACCACCTTTTAATGAAATAGGCTTTATTTGCACATGTTTTTTATTTTAATTCTCCCAATGGATGATTCAATGAATTAACAGATTGTTGTAAAAATATTTAGGAACAATCTCACTTTACCTGTCAAGGAGAATGGACCTTTAGCGGTGTTTGCATAAACTGGTTAGCTTTTGGATACAGTTAACAACTAATAAAATTCTCAACAATTTCCAGCATCGTTGCTAAATCGTGAGAGAGGAGCTGAAAGACAGGACATTCATGAAAGGCTGTTTTAAGGTCAGGTCGCAAATTGGGCAGATTAGTAGCTGTGGGGCAGAATATTGTTTGCTATATAATGTGGTTGTTCTGGGGGCCAAAATTAAACAGTTTTAAAGGTGAAGAGTTGAAGTAATTGCTTGTATCAGATTACTTGTTACTCTCCAATGAGCTGTTCATGTTTTTCACCTGTTAAGTATTCCCCAAGCCTACTGCTCAGCCTTCCTTTTTCTGACCACCTTGTGTGTTATTTACCCATACTGTCTAAGAGGGAAATACATCACTCCATATTCATTATCGTATTTGTTGCATTATTATGTGTACCTCACCGCATGATACCGTTCTCAATGAAGCAACACAACTTTTGACATGGGGCAGTCATTTTACAGAAACGGTAGGAGGTGGCCATGCATGCTACCAGTCAAATTGTTCCCTTAGCACTTTTCAGCAGCACCAGTGGGACATCGTTACAGAGCGATGACTGAGACCGGTAGGTCACGTATTTGACCTCCTGGATGGACGCCCCTCCGAGTGGCAGTAGAACGGACACCACCAGATGGAAGTAGGAGACGGGGCCGGCCAGACAGACCTGGCAAAGTACATTTCAGGAGGACCTTCAAGAGCGGGACACCACCTGGGCTGAAGTGAAAGAGATTGTGAAGGACCGGGGCCAGTGGTGGAATCTTGCTGCCCATTGTCGCATACGGAACTGGAGGAAATAAGTCAAAGTAAGACTCATCTAGAAGAAGGATAAAGTTTTATGGGTTCAAGCTGATGTGTCAGTTACTTTAATATAATTAAGAGCAATGATGGGAAGAATGAGAAATGACTGAATGCATCAACCACAATTTAAGATAAAACTTAATAAAAAAGATGCTAATTTATGTTTTGAGTTTTAGCTCTCTATAATTTAGGACAGCATCTTCTTTGTATTAATGGGTCACATACAATACACAGCCTTTATCCTTCTACTCTTCTTGGCATACAGTCTACCTAAAACATCGATATAGAGGATACCCAAAGCCCCGGTATACAACATTTCTTTAAAAATGGAACTGACCATATTCAATACGGAAGACAAAGTCATTTTAGTTTTAAAACATTTTTAAAGCAAAAGAAAATCAAAGGAAGAGAAGATATGATAAATGTTACTTCAGGAGATGTAAATTAAGCAATTGCATTTAAAGTGCATTTCACAAAGGAATCATTTAATTTGACTGTATAATGTTAAAGGTTTTATGATCTTTTCATGTTTTAAATTTATTTACGCATTTCATTTTAGCCATTAGCTTTAGAGGGTGGGATTTTGTCTGTCCACCATTGTGTTTGGTGGTGTGAGCGGACAATATGGTAAGACGGCTAAAAGTCGGTTTCATGATGTTGTGAAACCAGTTTGCAATCGTCTGCTCTATCTGTCAATGGCGGACTGCACGTCCCACCATTGGACATCAGAACCTCGCTATAATACATCTACATATCATTATAAGCCCTGCTTGCTGGAATCATCCAAGCCACTGGCGAGTTGCACTTCACTCGGGACTTTGAGGTGTGTTTGCCTACCTTGCTTCAGGCAGCACTCACAGTCACCAGCGCCAGGCTTCACAGACAGCGCCACATCACTTTTAGGGGGGCTCGCGGGCAGGTCTCTACCAACCAGACCAGCCATAAGGTAAGGGGTGGCTCTTCAATGGCTGCAGGGATAGGGCTTGGGGAAGGGGGAGAAGCCTGCAGGGAAGAGGCTGCAGAATGAGGGCTGTACTGGGGAAGGGGGGTATCCCAGGGTGTGTGTGGGGGAACATGTTGATCAGCGCAAATGGCCTCAAGTTGGTGAGGGCTGAGGAGGCAGTCTCCAGAGGAGATGAGGCCAGGCGGAGATGTGAGGGTGTGTGTGAGAGAGTGAGTGGTGATGTCCCTTGAGCTGGCAGTGGGTGAGATGCCAGTGAGTGTGTGACGGCCTTGTGAGTGTGTGAGTTTAGAGTGATGAGATGGTTGCCTTACCCCGGCAGCACAGATGAGATCATTTATCCTCTATCTGCATTGAATGGCCAACCTCTCCTGTGCAGTATTGGCACTGACCACCACTGCCTTTGCTTACCAAGCTGGAGCGGTAATGTAGCTGCCCCTCCTGTGGCCAGAGTGGGGGTAGAGGACATTGCGGTGGGCCTCGACAGCATCAAAAAGGTGTTCAAGGGGCGGGTCATTAAACCAGGGGGCTGCAGTCTTCTTGCCTTTTGGAGCCATGTCATGTTTGCAGCAGTCCTGGGCTGGAAGCACTGAGAGGTGTGCACGTGGTTACACTTTAAATGTGGTGCCCGGCGTGATGAAGAGGCGAGGCTGGCGAATCGGACCCCACCTGCTATCGGAACGGCGTGTTTCCCAGGAATGCAAGATTAACCAGGCGAGACCGGGACGATACAGAGCGAGAAGCTGCTATTGTGGCCAACGGGTAAAACATCCTTTTTCCCACCCACTACCACACTTAGTGCAAATCAAGGACGATTCTGCCCATATTGTTGAGGAGTGACAGCATGCGTATGACACCTAATTGTGCAATACACTTCATAATTTTTAAAATCAAGGGAATGTGGTTTCAATACATTGGTTGATGAATTGTTTAACAAACCTTCAGTAAAGGACAGCTGAACTTCGTTTCAAGACATGCTGCTGAGCACACAGGATAAATGCTTTCCCATGGATTAGAATCAGTGACATTTATTAGACTAATTAACATTCATATTTCAGCGATTTTCATCAAATTAACATGAGTATTTCAGTGACCTTCACTCTGCAAATGTTAGCATTTCAGTGGCACTGGGTAACATTCATGTTTGGATGGCATATTGGGGTAAATGCAAGCATTATAATGGTGCTCATTGGAATAACATTAATATTTTAATGACAGTTATTGGGGTTAATGCTAGTTTTTAGCAATATTTATTGAGCTAATGTTAGTATTTCAGTCATGCACATTGAGGTAACAATATTTTAATAACATCCATTTAGGCAACACCTAGTATTTCAATGAGATTCATTTAGTTAATGTTTGCATTTCATTGACATTCACTGGGCTAACAGTTGTAGCCCTGTGACATTCCTTGGGCTAATATTAGCATTTCTGTGATACTCATTATAGTATGGTTAATGTCAACTCAGTGACATTGAGCTAATGTTAGTATTTCAGTGAAATTTATATGGTTAATAATAGCATTCCAGTGTTACTTATTAAGATAATATTTCATTGAAATCCATTGAGGTAACCTTAATAATTCTCAGTGAAATTCATTTAATTGTCACAAATGCTATTATCATTTACTGGGTCAGCCTTCGTATTTTCAACTGATTAGAATAGTGTTCACATTTCACTGACATGGGAGTGATGCTAGTATTGCTGTAATTTTTGAGGTACTGTTTGTGGTTCAGTGATTGATTTTCTACCAAGTTAATGCTATAATGCTAATACTACATTGACATTTATGGAGGTATACTTATTTCAGTGAACTTCATTCATTTGATGTTTGCATTTTAATGACATTCATTGGGCTAACAGTATTATTGTTTTAACTAGCTTTCATAATAATTCCAAAACTTCTATTTATATTGTGTGCTACCTTTATACAAAAAAGTTTCCAAGCCGTTTAAAAGTAGAATTAGAGGAGGAAGTAAAGATTGATTAGGACTCCTGAACAAAGGCCTGATTGAAAAGATGAAGAAATTTTAAAGGAGGAGAGAGGTGTGGAGAGGTTTCAGGAGGGAGTTAGGAAGAGCAGCTGAAGATCTCTTTTCATTGGTGGGATACGAAGGATGGCAGCACATAAAAGGCCAGAGTCACAGGACCAAAGAGTGTGGGATGGGACGCAGAGCCGGAAGAGTTTGTGGAAATGGGCTGAGATAAGACCAAGGAGTGATTTGAACACAAAGGTGAGGAGTTAAAATTTAAAAAACTTGGGGGCGAGAGCCTAACATAGTCTAGAGAGGCTTTTGGTTATACGCAAACAGGTCTCTATGATCAAAACATTACGGGTAGCTACAATGTGGGCACGCTGGAATTTGTGAAGCTTGAGGGATGATGAACCAGAAAGGAGGACATTTCAATGATTGTATCCATAGGTCAAAGAAACATGGGCTAACGTTTGAACATCAGAGGGATTGAGATCAGGACAGGGGCCCACAATGCACAGGATGAAATAGGCAGTTTTGGTGATGGGTAGATGGTGGGGTTTACAGTCCAATTTGGGTCAAAGCCAATTACAAGTCTGTTTCATTTTGAGTAAAAGTTAGAAAGAGGGCGGATTCAGTGTCACAAAAGAAAAGTTCACAGAGGTGGCTGAAAATGATGACTCTAGCCTTCCTGATGTCAAATTGGAGAAAGGTATCGCTCTTAAATCAATTGATGTCAGACAGTCTGGCAGTACGAGAGTGCCAATGGGGTGAGGAATTAGGGGTGATGGACAGGTAGTTCTTTGGGTTTTCAAAACAAATGTAGAATATGGATTTTTTAAAAATTCATTCATAGGATGTGGGCGTTGCTGGCTAGACCAGCATTTACTGCCCTTCCCTAATTGCTTTTGTGGTGGTGGTGGTGGTGGTGAGCTGCCTCCTTGTACCGCTGCAGCCTATGTGTATGCATGGCATTCATTTGGCGAACACCAGCATTGCTGTGATGCTCATTGAGCTAATACTATCTCAATGATATACATCAGGGTAAATGGAATGATTATAGGGCCCGATTAACTCAGTTGGCCAGTTGGCTAGTGTGTGGTTCAGAATAATGGCAACAACGTGGGTTCAATTCTCATTCCGGCTGAGGTAAATTTGGGATCTGCCTCCTTGCCCTACCCCTGAGAGTGGGAGGCAATAGCAAACCAGCATGCACTAAAACTGCCAAGGAGCTAGCTCAGGATGAAGCATCATGAGGCGACAAGCCATGGACCTGCCTTCCGGCGGAGTGCACATGGGATGTCAGATATTGTGGGGACATTCATTGGGTGAAAATTAGTATTTGGTGACCTGCATTGTTAATATTTCAGTGACATTCATTGGCTTAATGTTAATATTTTGTTATTACTCATTTCTGCTGATTGGAGAAACCTTCCCATGTTTTTCAGCCATGACTGTCTTGGATGTGAACTGCTTCACTTTATATTAAATGCCAGAACAGATGGAAACTTTAAACAAAAAATGTAAATGAGCCTTGTGTTAATCAAAGATGCAAACAGTTTCTTTTCTTTCCTGTGATAACTGATAAAAATGAGTGGCTACGGACATAACGGGGCAATTTTTTAAAAACTATTTTGTTTAATAACAAGAGCTGCCCATAGACACACAATGTGGATTGAACAAAGAGAGGAGCACAAACTACAGGGCGCTATGGAAGGGAAAAAGGTCAATTATGTTGGAGGGAACAGGGAGAGATTCTGAAAGTGAGACTTGAATCGTGGGCCTTACGAAATATTTTCAGGTAATCAGAATATATAATTAACAAACTCATTGAATAATTAAATCACAAACAATATCCAATTTAATTGTAAGCACCCAAAATTCAGTTAATTAATGAACATAGAGAAATTTAAGGTTGATTTTACTTTGCTTTTCCAATATTTTTAGAGTATATTATTCCAAACGTGAAAATCCTAAATCATTTTCAATTGATATATTTGGTGGTCGAGTGTTGTTTTTCCCTCCTTCCATCACTTTTTAAAAATTTAATAAGTTATAAAAGATACACATGCATAACATGTTTACCATACAAACAGCTCCTAGGATGTTACAGGATACATCTTCTTACCTTGGGATATCAATGGATTATAACCTATTTAAATATCAGCACTTATTCATCATTGATTCCTAGCGTACCTGGTACTAGAGAGTTCACAGTATGTAATATTTCTCAGTGTGGAACAAACTGCTATAAGAAAGTTGAAAATAATTTGAGCACTGTACTGTCTCCAAACCCCACAATGGGTGAAAACTGCACAAAGTAGATTGGCAAATATGTTGCATTTGGTAAGTGGCCTTGCAAAATTAAAAGTACCCTACCAATCCTATGTCATAAGTCCCGGATAATATAAAACAAATTCAAATACTTTTACGTTACAAAGGAGCAGCCAATTCCAGTTTCCCAACCAGCTCTGGTTACAGCACTTTGCAATGTAAAGTGCCTGACCTTTCTGTAACCAGCAACTTCATAGAACCGTGAAAATGTAGATCTACAATTTACAGTTGAGCTAAGGCTGCCTGTCCCTGAGAAGTAAATACAGGGGCTTAGAATTCCCTCTCTATTTGTCCCCAGTGACACATGCTGATCTGTTCAGCCGCATGATTGGTTGCAAGTGTGAGTACAATACACCCAAATCTCCTCCATCATTTATGGGCATTTTTCAATCCCTCCACCCCAATACATCCCTAATCATAAAACCAGCTCCATCACACCTCCCCCAATGCCCCCTCCTTCCCCAATCCCCCATCGATGAGTTCTCTGCAATGGTGTTTCCTCAGAAGCTTTCTTCAAATTATGACATTATCAAGCGCAGTAGGAAACAATCATATTTTCTCGTGTCTTATTGCCAATTTTAAAGTGTTTAAAGAATTCTCAGAGTCCTGCACTGTATTTTCTGTTCCTTTGAATGCATTTTCATGGCATAAGTATAAGTCACATTAAAAATTGAAAAGCTTTCCAGATTACAGGTTTTTAAACATGCTGTGCCTAATGTGCATGAATGATGGTTGAATGAGTTGAAGCCTTAATTTTCATACTTAAAGGAGGAATATATAGCAACATGTTTTGGGTGCTTTTCGAGCACCCAGGTTTATACATGTTTTTACATTTGGGTGTGTTTTCATGAGGCTGACAGGGAGTTCTGGTGTACCATTGCCATAGGGTCAACGGGCAGATTTTGGCTCTAATTTGAGAATATGCCCATGCAGTAAATTCAAGGCCAGGGAGTGAGAACCAATTTTGATTTGAAAGCATGTTATAGGGTGGAGCCTAGTGCTCGTGCATAGAGCAACACCTGACTGAACTGGGAGAAAAGTGTGAGTGACGCATGCAGTTTACTCTTCTTGAAGAAGCGCAAAAGGTTTTTTCATACACGGAACTTCATTCACAATTCTTAAACTTACTGATGAAGAATCAAAGGCAGAATATTTTCACAATATTTATATTTGTGGAATTTTGCATCTATTTAAATAAAAACGTTAAAGCGATAGATGCCAATTATTCACATACCAGTAAGCCATCTATCAATTCACTCCTACCATTTTAAACTGGGTTAGGTTACTTCAATTAATTTTTCTACCTTGCCTTGTTAAAATGCTCAAATCAAAGCTTTTCCAGTAAAGCTGTTTTTCTCTTGGGGAATGAAGGTAGTCATTAGATGTCCCCCAGTATAACGAGAGGGCGATAGTTATTTCTACAGCAATCAGCTGCTGTGAATAATGCCTGAAGAAATTGTTACGAACTATTCACTACCAGATGTCATATTGTATCATAGTGTGGAATTTAATAAATGCTACTAAATTGTACTGCAGTGTAAATTAACAGATGTTGATTATTCTCTATTTGAAGTCCCATTAAAAACTGGGATTCCAGCCTTAAGGAAACTTACTGCGCATTGTACAAGGGCGCCCACAAGTGTTTTCAGGAGATATTGGTACTGTGTTTAACCTCTTAGTCTAATGATGTGTGGATTTCTGTAAGATTACCTACCAGCAGCATCTCATCTGCAGCACTCGGTGACAGATCATTCGAGACAGACCGTGAAGTACTTAATCCTGTCAGTGAGACATTGGAGAGGCGTCTCTTACGCACACCACTGCAGTTGTTAGGAATTTTGAATGCACACCTCTTGTGGTAGTTGAGACCACATCCTGCAAATATTTAAATTAAAAGATGCATTCAGTAAGAACTGGAAACAGACTCATTATTAAGTTAATAAAGAAAAACTGTGGTTCTTTCATTCCTGTGGGAAAATGGTCAACAGTCATAGAAATGCCTGATGATCAGCTCTTCATGAAAGTAACATACATAAGGCCTGACACTGTGTTCATCATGGCCTCATCTTGGAGTTAGGAAGTTGAGGGTTCTACTCCGAGTCCAGAAACGTGAGCGCAAAATCTAGATTGACACTCCAGTGCAATACCGAAAGAGTGCTGCATTGTCTCAGGTGTTGCCTTCAGTCTTAAACCAAATGTCTGCTTTTTGAGGTTAATATAAAAGATCCCATGACTTTAATACAAAGAAGAGCAGGGGAATTCTTTCTGGAGCCTCGGCCAATATTTATCCCTCAACCGACCTCGCCAAAACAGGTTAGCTGGTCTGCTTGGGAGATCTTGCTGTGTGCAATTTGGCTATCGTGTTTCCTACATTAAAAGAGTGACTACGCTTCAAAAGTACTTCATTGGCTGCAGCGAGCTTTGGCATGGTCTGAGGTCAAGGAAAGTGCTACATAAATGCATGTCTTTAAGAAATAAGTTTGAACAGGAACCCTGACGGAAGTTACATGTTAATTATGTTAAGAAGCCACATTAAGGCTCAACACATAAAAACCACAGTGTCAAATTTTTATATTGATTAGAAAATTTACTGCTGAAATGTGTTTTTCTGTAATTTGCCATTCATTTAGGCATATGAAAATCAAATTTAAGAAAGTGCATTAAAATGGCATAAGAATTAAAAACTTTTACTCACCACATGTATCAACCATCTATCAAAGAAGGATAAAATGTTCATGTCTCAGAAAACTAATGTTGATAACAAACATTGGATTGCTTAATCACAAGATCATCCCACCAGAGCAGCTGACAGAATTTAAATTTAATTAATAAATCAGGAATAATAAGCTAATCTCATTTCTAATGATCATGAAACTACTGGATTGTCAAAATAAACCCATCTGGTGCACTAATGTCCTTCGGGGGGACATCTGCCATTCTTATCCAGTCTGATCTACATTTATTTAATTCGTTCATGGTATAGGAGCATTGCTGGCAAGACCAACATTGTTGCCCATCCCTAATTGCCCTTGAGAAGGTGGTGGTGAGCTGCCTTCTTGAACTGTTGCAGTCCGTGAAGTGTAGGTACACCCACTGTGCTGCTAGAGAGGGAGTTCCAGGATTTTGACTCAGCGACAGTGAAGGAATGGAGATATATTTCCAAGTCAGGATGGTGAGTGACTTGGAGGGGAACTTGCAGGTGGTGGCGTTCCCATCTATCTGCTGCCCTTGTCCTTCTAAGTGGTAGAGGTCATGGGTTTGCAAGGTGCTGTCGAAGGAAGTGCATCAAGTTGCTACAGTATGTCTCGTAGATGGTAAACACTGTTGTGGCCTCACCAGGATCGCACCTCATTTTTAGGTATGCCTGGTACTACACCTGGCATGCTCTCCCGCACTCATCATCGGAGCAGCATTGATCCCCTGGCTTGATGGCAATAGTGGAGTGAGAGATACACCAGGCCGAGATTGCAAATTGTGGTTGAATACAATTCTGGGGTCGCTGATGGTCCAGAACACCTTATGGATGTCCAGTTTTGAGCTGCTAGATCTGTTCAGAATCAACCCCGTTTAATACAGTGGTCATGCCACACAATATGATGGAGGGTACCTTAGTATGAGGATAGGACTTTGTCTCCACAGGGACTGTTCAGTGGTCACTCCAATCAGTACTTTCATGGACAGATGCATCTACAATGGGTAATTAGTGAGAGCAAAGTCAAGTATGTCTTTCCCTCTTGTTGGTTCTCTCACTACCTGTTGCAGGCCCAGCCTGTCAGGTATTTCTGCCAATGGTGGTGCTACCGAGCCACCGAGCCACTCTTAGGGATGGACGTTGAAGCCCCCACCCAGAGTACATTCTGTGCCCATTGCACCCTCAGTTCTTCTTTCAAATAGTGTTCAACATGGAAAAGTGCACGTTCATAATCTGAGGGGGCAGGGATTGTAGTCATCAGCAGGAGATTTCCTTATCAATGTTTGACCTGATGCTGAGACTTCAGGGAGTCCAAAATCAACTGTATACCACAGTGCGGCCATCTCTGGTATGTCTGTCCTGCCCTGGGTCAGGACATGTCCAGGTGTGATAATGGAAGAGCCTGGGACACTGGCTGTAATGTATGATTCCGTGAGTATAGCAGACAGGCTGTTGCTTGACTAGTCTGTGTGACAGCTCTCCCAATTTTGGTACGAGCCCCCGGATCTTAGTAAGGAGGGCTTGTGCTATTGTCATTTCCGATACCTAGGTTGAAGCTGGGTGGTCTGTTTGGTTTTATTTCTTTTTGATTTTTCCTTAGTGGTTTGGTACAACTGAATGATTCGCTAGGCCATTTCAGAGTCAACCACATTGCTGTGGATCTGGAGTCACATATGAACCAGGCTGGGTAAAGACAGCAGATTTCCTTCTCTGAAGGACATTAGTAAACCAGGTGGTTTTATCAGCTTTATGATCATTATTAATGAGACTACCATTTTATTCCAGACTTATTAATTAAAATTTATCAACTAAATTGAAATTCCACCAGCTGCCAAAGTGGGATTTGAACTTGCACCCCCAGGCTCTTAGCTAGGATTACTCATTCAGTATGCCAACATCCCCCATGACTGAACATTATGGTTGACTCTTAACTGCTCTCTGAAATGGCTGAGCAAGCCACTCAGTTGTTGGTGATTCATATCACACAGGGATGGGCAGTAAATGCTGGCCTTGCCAGCGATGCCCACATCTCAAGAACGAATAAAGTAAGTGAGTTGCTATACCAGCGTCAAATTTAATAAAACGGCTGGATTTCCTTCAAACTCATCCTTAACGTTTAAGAGAAACTGGTGATCAAATTATAGTTAATGAGGAAAGTCAATAGAATATGGTCAGTCTGAGCCCACAACCACTCTACTCGTTCACAGCTTGTTATAATTCTCATAAACTCTGAAGCAAGGGTGAACTTCATGATAATAACATCATTTCTGCTCTCGCTTGTCTTCACATACATTCATTAATCTCATCAATTTGAGTGAGTAGATTCAATTAACATTTTGAAAGACTTGTAACCTAGTTGTGTTTGGGGATTGTAGTCCTTGAGCAGTTAAATGAGATAATGGCAGAGCAGGAGTATGAAATAAATAAACTTCTTTGACCCATGAAGTATAGAAGCAGCACATCATTAGAACCACTTTCATAGATTACAGTGTCCAGTCCTTCAGCTTGTTTTCATTCTTTATGAATATTACCCTTTCTGCCTCTTTTCTCCCTCTCTTTCAATGCACTCTCTCCTTTCATTTCATTTTCTGCATCTACTTTGGCACTACCAGCAGATGGGATCTCAGCACTGAATGCCTACCAGCCGCTTTAAGATCCCCACCTCATGTAAGATCCTGCACAAACAGCATCTTAATCCCTTACTGGGGAGGGCCCAGCACACACAGCAGACATGCATGCTTCTGAACTGCTCCTTCATCCACAGTGCTCACAGGCAATCCATCTGTCCTTATGCAGGACAAGATCTCCCACAATCAACAGAAGACAGCAAAGGCCGGAGGGGGGAACCCCCTGAGCTGAGGACACTCTCTTCCCACAAGGAGCAAGCAGCAGGGCTCACTGGCAGGGTCAGAGGTCGCTCTTGCATGGAAGGTGAGATCGGCCTCCCCAAGCCAGTGAGGGTCCATCCAGTGTACATCAACAAGATGGGGACGATGACTATGAGCGACCTATAATGTAGGAGCCTGCCTAGTCAGTTGCTAATTATCTCTTCTCTCTATTCCAGCCACCAACCTCAGCCCAACCCCCAGAGCATCTCAGATGAGGAGACAGAGGAAGCACCTGAGGAAGACAGGTTACTGCTTTCACCTGCACCCTCCAGCGCAGATACACGCACCTCAGTGTGTCCTCGTTCTAAAGCAGGCTCAGGGTCACAATCTGGTGATCACCTCACAGGCACATGTCCACAGCAGACAGAGGCAGGGACAGCCGAGGTCTCTGTCATTTGGAGGGCAGCTGGAGATCAGGCCGCTGCTGAGTCCAAGTCTCTTGTCCAGTCTCTGCAATTGGCCCTCAGACAAATGTTGGAGATGCAAAGACAGGCAGGGGAACATCTGGCAAGTTTTGTAAGAGCTCACACCGGACTGGAACGAAGGATGGAAGAGTCCGCCCGCGTCCTCTCTGATGTCATGGCTCTGGCATGTAAGCTTATCCAATGAGAAAGGTGGCAGTTGCCTTGGAGACCCGGGCCCAGCGGTTTCTGCCAGATTTATGCTTGGACCTGCACACCATCTAGCCTTGGGGGAAGGGAACCTTGATCTCCCTTCAGGTGCCCCTTCTCCTCAAGGAGTCAGGGAGGGGCCCTTGGCAGCCAAGGGGAGGAGGACTGCCAGCCAGACACCCCGGGGGCATCTACCCAAGACACTCAAAGGGTGTCCTGCTGTCCCAAATCCCCTCTTCCTGGGACCCCATCAACTCCGGCAGTTCAGGCTGAGAGGGTGCGCCTGACCCAGAGCAGGAGACCCTTAACAGGCTGGGGTCCTCCAGACCTCAGGCCTTTGGAGGACATCCACCAAAGTCATCTCAGGCAAGAGGGCGTAGCAGTCAGCTGGCTGCCTCCATCTCCGCTGTGGATGTCGAGGCTGCATGTACACATAGCAGTAGGGTTAGCAAAATTAAGAAGTTGTGAATGCACAATGGTGCCATGGGTGTTCATTCACTGTGTATAATCTGTACTATTGTAAATATATTTCACACTTATCCCTTCTCCAAGTCTCAGGTATTGAATGGCTAATCGACTTGATGCAAGGTCCTGCAGTCAGTCAAAGGCCTAGAATGAACCTCCACTCCCCCAATTATCTCCTGTCTTGCCCCTCAGCTCAATGAAGTCTGACTCAATCTCGTCGCAGTGAATCACCTTTAGTTCCACATCAGCGACATGAACAAAGGCACTTCCTGTATGAAAATGATGCTGGACAAGACACAAGCAACCTTTACACCTCAGGCAGACGCTATGTGACCTCTTGAGAATTTTTTTATCAAGGTTAGTGATTATTCTGATGCTGTTGCACTGAAGTCTGTAGTTTGCGGATGTTATGAGTTCTTGTTGCACCCAACGTTGGAGTCTTTTCACCAAAGTGAACTTTGCAATGCAGCTTATTTTATAATTGCGATGTTCTGGTTAAAGTCGTATTCATCTTCAAGCACCATAGCCTTTCAGGCCTCCCTGCAACATGATTTCATCTCCACAGTTATTAGTTTCCACTCTCTTCACGTGTGACATTGGATGATGGAAGTTGGTTAAACTCGGTGACATTTGAAATGTCTACTAGACAAGAATGTGTGTGTGATGTCAGAGGTGTGTGCACATCCTGATGAAACCATCCACTTACCTGTGAGGATCTTACTTGGCTCCTGAATGGCTGCCTAGCGTTGCTTGATGGAACCCTGTGTGAAGTCACAGAACGCCAATCGATATGGAATTCGTTGCATGACTGTGCACTCACTGACTTCCAGTTCATAGAAAGGATTGGCTTTTGTGAGATGGATAATGTCGGAGGCTGTGATGGTATGAGAGCGATGCTCCGACACACCTGAGTGCTCAGCACGATCTATGAAGGGACGAAGTTATCATTAACTTAATGACTGGGTCATGTCTCTCCCAGGTGCCAAGGCAATGCAGGCCATAAACTTGGCAGGCTTCTGATGAATGCAGGGTAAGGAGTGTTCATCAGTAATCACACAGTGGTCCTGCTGAACCACTCTTTGTGAGAACAATGTGAACATAATTTCCAGCTTTGCATCCATGCTGTTGTGCAATAGGTCACTGCGTCTTGATGTCCAATGGCATCTTGGGGCTCAGTATCAAGATGTGGCCTCTACATTAATCATGCATGAGAGCTGGTGTTTGGAGAGATGATGCCGTCTGGATGTAGCTCCTTCTTCAGATGGTACACGATCACCATTGACGAATGTTTTTTGTCTTAGAGCCCCTTGCTCAGCAGCATGGTACTGGCATGAGTGCTTCCAGGTGTACAATCGCCATTCAGCTTCTTGAAAGGTGCCCTGGCCACTGACTCGCTGCTGTCATGGTTGAAAGGACTGCACTATGTGTAGTTGCATGAGGATGTGTGCTTGTGGAGTGCTAAGCACATTACATAGCGGCCGCATGTTGCATAGGCTACCACAGCTTCCAAGGATGCCCCCATCGTTAGGGTTGAAGTTGACTTATGCTTCCTCCATGATCATTGTGAGATTGATGACCTTTTGTGATGCATTGAAGATGACAATGAATGTGTTATTATCTCCCCTGCATCAAAGCATGAACAGAACTGTGCTCGTTACAACTTGCTTCACCTTACTCCTCCTGGAATCTTGTAGTTATGAGGTTGTCATGGGCACATCTGCCACATTGTGCCCATGCAATGACATCATCTTGTGGCCTTTCTGAATTCTCACCCTCTACAGATTCATCCCCTTCAATGTCCTCCTCATCTGAGGAGACATCTGTGTATCCCTGTGGTAACACATCTGTGTATCCCTGTGGTAACGCATCTGTGTATCCCTGTGGTAACGCATCTGTGTATCCCTGTGGTAACGCATCTGTGTATCCCTGTGGTAACACATCTGTGTAGCCCTGTGATAACACATCTGTATATCCCTGTGGTAACGCATCTGTGTATCCCTGTGATAACACATCTGTGTATCCCTGTGGTAACGCATCTGTATATCCCTGTGATAACACATCTGTGTATCCCTGTGGTAACACATCTGTATATCCCTGTGATAACACATCTGTGTATCCCTGTGGTAACACATCTGTATATCCCTGTGATAACACATCTGTGTATCCCTGTGGTAACACATCTGTATATCCCTGTGATAACACATCTGTGTATCCCTGTGATAACACATCTGTGTATCCCTGTGGTAACACATCTGTGTATCCCTGTGGTAACACATCTGTATATCCCTGTGGTAACACATCTGTGTATCCCTGTGGTAACACATCTGTGTATCCCTGTGGTAACACATCTGTGTATCCCTGTGGTGACACATCTGTATATCCCTGTGGTAACACATCTGTATATCCCTGTGGTAACACATCTCCCCTTGGCAGCATCAGGGCACAGCAAACAATGGTGACCGGGACACACTCTGTGGTGAGTACTGGAGAGCCCAGCATCTGAAATGCATCTTTAAGAGGCCAACTATTAAAGGCCCTTTGGCTGAATGTGCAGCTTGTATCTCTCCTCAGATGAACGGAATGCCCCTTAACACTGAAAAGCCAACCCTCTAAGTGCCAAGCTCCCTTCAATACCCTGGCAACAGGGAGTGACTCAAGATGTACGAGTTGCGTGAGTTTCCTGGGTACCTAGCACAAACATGCTGGATCTGATTTCTGTGATCACAAATTAACTGGATGTTTAGACAGTGAAATCCTTTTCATTAATGAATCTCACAGGCTGCTGCCAGGGAGCTCTCAAGGCCACGTGTGTGCAGTTGATGGAGCCCTGCACTTGCAAGAAGCCTGAGATCGCAGCAAATCCCACGGCTCTGGGAGCCTGGCTTGCTTCATCCACGTCAAAAGGGCATCTGTCACCTCCCTTCTGCATTTGTGTGTCGCCGATTGTGAGATTTGGCAAAGGTCCCCAGTGGAGCCATGGAAAGATATGTCAGCAACAAAGTGCGGTAACCTTCAGTGCGACCGGCACTGGACGCCCTCCAAGTCTGTGCAATGTGAGTTCCTCACGGAGAAGGTGGCACATATGAGCTACCACATCCTTGGACAAGTGAAGGTGTCTGCAGCATTGTCTTTTACTCATCTCCATGTGTGTGCTGCATCCTCAGTGGACCCTTGATTGTGCCAAATATCTTTGTGGATTTGGCCTTCCTCATCAGAATCTGGGACTTCCTGGGGCCCTGCTAACTCTCATTCCTCAGAATCTGGGACTTCCTGGGGCCCTGCTAACTCTCATTCCTCAGAATCTGGGACTTCCTGGGGCCCTGCTAACTCTCATTCTTCAGAATCTGGGACTTCCTGGGGCCCTGCTAACTCTCATTCCTCAGGGCGATGGTCTTCCCTGAGCTGTGCCAATCAGCGATGGGCCCTTCTTCTGCTCTTTGTAATCATAGTATCATCAAGGCAGCATTGCCTGCAGCCAGCATTCTCCTCTCCTCCTTGTATCTGTGGACAGATACAATTGAACAATCAATGGTAGTTCCTTTTGTATGGTCTCCCTCTGTATACAAGGCAAGAATGCAGTCTCCAGCCCTTGACTTTCCCTCAGTCTGCACATCCCATAACAAGGCCACCCTTGCAGGATGATATCATCCTGGACGATGACACGTGGCTGTACTTTGCCCTCGGACGTGGCTAAACATTCACAATGAGGGTCTTCATTAGGGTCAAAAGACCCAAGTCCTAGGAGCCGCAGTCAGCCTTGTGTTGCTTGTCCTCCAGTAGCCTTTACAATAACTATCGATGCTCAATCCTTGCACATATGTCCTGACTGCAAGCAGGATGCCAAGACCTGTGCAGTGGGAACATGGAGGCTTGTAGGGTCCCTGCTGCCTGTGTAGCAGACGTGGCCATTGTTTCTTGGAGCCTGTATCCGTTGTGACATGCCCCTGCAAGGATCAGATGCCAATGAAGACCATGTGTACCTCAGCACCTACACTTAATTGGATTCTTGCCTGAATGCACATCATTAGTGAAGGAGCCAGGCTGATTTGCTTTGCATGAGCCCCTTGAGTCCAGCACTCAGCTAGGTCATGCTCTTCATGGTTTGAACAGGACAGGTATAGGGTGTCTCTTCAATTGGCCAAGAATTACTGACCTCAAAGTTATTGATGAATGGAAGCTCGCCAGGTGCATGTCACGTATATACAGATGAGAAACAGTCTGTTGTAATTATCCACTAGCAGGGCAGTTAATTCCAGTGAGTTGGCCTTTTAATGAGCATTCATGAGATGCAAATATGGTTTCTGATCGAGATCAGCGGGGAAGTTGACCCCTATTTAACCTGCTATCAAAGTCAGCAGAACAAAATTACCAACTAATTTCCTGCCGGTGGGACACTGACATTTTCCATCCACCAAATTTAGTTCCCCTGCCCGCCACAATTCCCATCGCTGGCAGGAGTGGTAAATCCCACCCCAAGGTTCACTGAGTTTATCTTCTCCTGCCTTGGGAATTGCATCATAGAATGATAATGGAGTTGTTAAATCAGAACAATCAATCTCCAGTGTGATTGCTGACACAGGGCCTGGGAATCATCCTGATCACCAGCTCACCCAAGTCACACAAAGTGCACCCAATGTTGAGCGAGGAGCATCTCTCCTCACTGTGGCCAGGAGTTTCCTATTAGCTCACTGGAGAAAATCAAGAGCTTGGGGCTGGAGGGTTGAGGATATTGGGGTGGAGGGGTGAATTGGAAAGGGAACAGAGATCAAACTGTGGGGGGGCGGGGATCAGAGGATCAAAGAAATAGCTGATCAAAGAGAGAGGAGATCAGAGGGAAGGGGGGGAGAAAAGATTGTGGCAGGCGGAAGAGGGGATCAGATGAGGGGGTGAGATTAGAGAGGGAAGAATGACTGAAGATTGAGGGGGAAGGTCAGAAACTGGAAGGGGAGTGTGGAGAGAATAGTAGTTGGGAGGCTGATGGGAGTAAACATGATCCAGGTCTAACCCTCTCCACCTGTCACTGCTAAATGGGAACACATTCTCAGTTTACTTTTGAGCTGGGTCATTTGATGATGTCGTTCTCAGTGCACGGTAAAAAATCAATAGCTCTGCTAATTATGTCACGTTAAGTGACATCACTGTCACTCACTCTCATTATCTTACAGAACCAACATGGCAGCTCAGATTATATAGAATAAAACTGTCGCTTCAATGGAGTTGATTTGTCAAACTTAGCATCAGGGAAATGGCCTCAGCACCCGAGAGAATCTTGCAACATCCATTCATAGGGATACATTTTTCAAAGGGTCCACACATCAAAATTAGTGTTGATAAACAGCTCACAGCATGCAGCTGCTGCCTGGGGACTCTATCAATACCCAAACTTGCAACAAATCCTATTCACCCATCAATCCTGTGCTTGTGGACGCACTTTGGCTCATTGTCTACCGACACGTTTGATTTTACAATTCTTATCCTCATGTTAAAATTCGTAGTGTGAGGACAGTAATTCAGTAGTGTGAGCGCTGTACATTCAGTAGTGTGAGTGCTGTACATTCAGTCGTGTGAGCGCTGTACATTCAGTAGGGTGAGCGCTGTACATTCAGTAGTGTGAGCGCTGTACATTCAGTAGTGTGAGCGCTGTACATTCAGTAGTGTGAGTGCTGTACATTCAGTAGCGTGAGCGCTGTACATTCAGTAGTGTGAGGGCTGTACATTCAGTAGTGTGAGCGCTGGACATTCAGTAGTGTGAGCGCTGTACATTCAGTTGTGTGAGCGCTGTACATTCAGTCGTGTGAGCGCTGTACATTCAGTAGTGTGAGCGCTGTACATTCAGTAGTGTGAGCGCTGTACATTCAGTCGTGTGAGCGCTGTACATTCAGTCGTGAGCGCTGTACATTCAGTAGTGTGAGGGCTGTACATCCAGTAGTGTGAGCGCTGTACATTCAGTAGTGTGAGCGCTGTACATTCAGTCAAGTGAGCGCTGTACACTCAGTACTGTGAGCGCTGTACATTCAGTCATGTGAGCACTGTACATTCAGTAGTGTGAGCGCTGTACATTCAGTCATGTGAGCGCTGTACATTCAGTAGTGTGAGCGCTGTACATTCACTCATGTGAGCGCTGTACATTCAGTAGTGTTAGCGCTGTACATTCAGTAGTGTGAGCACTGTACATTCAGTAGTGTGAGGGCTGTATACTGTCTGGAATCAGTACTGTGAGTGATGCACACTCTTTGAAACTATAGTTTCTTAGAATTGCTACAGCACAGAAGTTGGCCATTCTGCCCATTGTGTTTATCCTGACTCTCTACAAGAGGAACTCATTTAGTCCCCACTCCTGCTTAGCCCACGGCCCTGCATGTTGTTTTCTATTTAGAAAACTATCCATTTTTTATTTGAAAGCCTGAACTGAATCTGCCTCCACCACACTCAGACACCACGTTCCAAATCCTAACCAATCACTGTGTAAAATATACTTTTCTTCATGTCACCTTTGGTTCTTTTAACATTCACCTCAAATCTCTATCCTCTGGTTCTCGATCCTTCCATCTACAGGAATAGTTCCTCCCTAACTGCTTTGTTTAGGTCCCTCATGATTTTGAACGCCTCTAACCAATCTCCCCTCAACATTCTCTTCTCCAAGGACAACAACACCCTTTTCTCGAATCCATCCAGGTGCCTGAAGCTCCTCAGCCTGGAACCATTCCTTTAAATCTTTTCTGCACCCTCTCTAATGTCTTCATATTGTCTCTAAAGTGTGGTGCCCAGAACTGGACACAATGCTCCAGTTGAGGCTGTGTAACCACTTTAACTCTCATCCACCTCATCCTGATATGTCTCTTCCTATTCTTACTGATTACAGCTTATTACATATAGTTACCTAAATCTACAATTACCTATCAGAAACAATAAAACAGTTGCTTATTTTACAATTACAGTATTTGAGACAGATAATGTTTAGAGATAACATTTATAATGCAGTAAATAAGGAGTTAAAGGCCCACAATTAGCAATTGTTGAGATTATAATGTTTAAGAATCTCTCTCCCACCACCCTCCCCCCTCCCCACCATCTTTAATTTTCAGTCTCCGTACTGCAGTAACTATGGTAACATAAGTAAGACCTCACAAGCCAGAACTGTTAAATTATTTCTTTGACAGATTCTTAATAGCTAGAAGGAAAGAACTTGCAAAACAAACTGAGACATTCCCTTTATCTGATTAGCATAAAGCTTGTCTTTGTTATGTTCTACATAAATATAGAAATTGTTAAGCCATTCACAAACTGAACACTTCAATCAATGTTTACGTACAAGACCCTTCAATACGGTGCAGTTTGATGGTGGTAACCCTATTTGCTTGACACCATCTTTGTGATGTTATTCCAGCCTATGCCACCCCTGGCATTGATTGTAACATAGAAAACCTGCCCAAAAGATGCCCAGATGACCAACACAGCTGTTTGTGCTTATACCCAGTGCCTGAGATTCTGAGCCGGCAGCTCTTGGAAAGCTATGGGGAGTCCTCATGATGTGTGTATTATCAAAAGTATCATGTGATTCTGAACGTTTGGAGTCTCTATTTTCTTTTCACTGTAACTTTCAAGGATTCTTACCAAACAGTTTGGCAAGCTGTTGATCAAGGTAGTTAGCTGTGACTAGACTGGACTAGCAATGTTTATAAACACTCTGGTCATTGTTACCATCCCTCATTCTCACCCTTATCCCAAGGAACTGAGGTGTAAGAGCATCACACCACTATCACTGCTTCTACCACTGATAGCATTGTTGCCAGTTCCACTGATACTGTGCATCCTAAATAAATTCCAGTTTAGTGTTGGTGCCTTTATCTTGAATCTGGCACAAATGGTCCAGTGCCCATATGATACCTAATACTGATTTTAGGAGTGATGTCCGTTGTATGATGTTGCTTGTGCCTGCACGGCATTGTAATGTAAAGGTGATCGGCAGAGCAAGGGTTAATGTGGGAGTAGAGAATAGCACCACCTATGGTATGATGTATAGAGTCACATGGTAATAGACTGAGAGAACAGTTTAGAAGCAGGTTACCTGCATGACAGCAGCACCATGCATGAGAGTAACCTGGGATCTGTACACAGTGAAAGGTTCACGGCAAACGGTTCATGTTTAAACATACAAGTTCTAGATCTCATCATTGAGACACCACAATGATGGCACCATAACACAACATGTTGATCAGCAGTAATAATGCAACAATGGCAGGGTGATATATAGTGGAGGTGAGGATCCAGGTGCAGGTTTAAAGAGATAGGTAATCTGAAAATATTCCCTGTGTTGTGTCAAAACTCAAGTTGCATACAATAGCAACAAATGATGAAAATACTTATACACAGCACAGCAATAATGTATTGAACTGAAAACAAAAATCAAATGCCAAATCAAGGAAAGATACCCAAGGTAAGATATACTTGCCATAGTGGGAGTACAATTTTGCCATTCCAATTTTTGTAATCTATATTTATTTCAGTGATGCATGGGAATTTCAAGCGGTTTTAGTGAAAAATAACCTGTAGCTGTTCGTCACATCTGGAATTGATTCATCACATATCAGATTCAAATCTCCAAGGTGTGTTTTACATCAAGATTTTCATCCTAATTTCAGAATTTGTTCACAATTATTAATCTTGTGAAGTCAAATCAATTTATCATATGACAAAAATATTGCAATGTCAGGGCTGTTATACGGTTGAGAGACAATAAGATATTTTCTACTTACGACCAAGTTTCCCTAATTTGAT
Source organism: Carcharodon carcharias (assembly GCF_017639515.1). Classification (NCBI taxonomy): domain Eukaryota; kingdom Metazoa; phylum Chordata; class Chondrichthyes; order Lamniformes; family Lamnidae; genus Carcharodon; species Carcharodon carcharias. The sequence continues at coordinate 4,135,073 of NC_054486.1, read as the reverse complement.
TTCTTATTTACTCTGATTTAATGTTCAGTTGCAAATTAATTGAGGACAAATAAAATACAAAGCAAGAACAGAGGAATGTATAAGAATGGCAAAGACCAAGTTGATTCAATTTGTCTGGCATCAAAATTCGAAACAAAATATATAATTCATTATCTGTAGCACTCAACAGGTTCACATATCAAATGGCCGCGTAACTTTTTCCTAATATTATCATTATTAAACACTTTTGTTTCTGATAAAATTATGCTGAATATAATAGCAGATTTTTTTTTTAAAGTATAATTTCAACTTCTCCCAGCTAAAATGGGATGCCTGTTACAGGAAATTGAACCCAGATACTAATTTTTCAACACTCATGAAACAGCACACATTGCAGAGAACGCAATTCTGGAGGTGACTGAAGTTGATCAAATGTTCTCAGCTCCTCATATCCACTTCAAGACAAAGTGGGAGTACTCCATCTCTTGGCGCATGTGGTTAATTCATGTTAGCAACAGCACCTCACAATGTCATTTCCAGCAACATACGGATAGGAATCATAAAGTTACATTCCATTTTCTCAAGCCTTTCCATAAAATTCATTCATTTAATGTAATGTAATAATCTCAAAGAAATGAATGTTGCAACAAAGATTAAATAATTATTGCTGCCAGCAATATTGAGTGTGAGGAATGATATTACAATAGATGGCCTGCATTCTATGTATGTGTTCATCACCAAATGTGTGAACTGATTTGGGGATTTGCAAAATTCTGTAAATAAATCACTGATATTCAGTCTACATAGGTGATTACAAAAGGAAATGGTTCACTTGTCTGAGCATGTTGTCATTTAAAACAAAAGTTCAGTTGGATAAAGATTTAGACATGCGCTACTCATTCTATTAGCTTCAGCAGTCTTAACAGTTTTAGACAGGGACAAATGTTTTCTATTAAACAGTTATGGAAAGCCTTAACAAAACAACCACCAACACTGCTATCCAACAAATGTTACAGTATATAACCTTATTGACTGAACACAGCCAGTGATCAGGGAACCTGTTAAGACATTACTTTACAAAGCATTCGTCGCTGCAAAATGCTTTGATCTGTTTGGAATTCCTGCCAAAATTATTCATTAACAAAAGTATTCATCGCTTGACCAGTCAGTGTTTTCTGCAGATAGGAATTTATTCTGTAGAGTAACCTACATTATGAAAAGTTTAGACTGGACATTGTTTCAGTTAAAATGCAGATGTTTTGGAGAATGGTAGCATGACCAGCTGTAAAAGTCAGAAATCAAGAACTCCCATCTGTCTAAAGGGGGTAGTCAGTGAAAATGTATTAGGATTAAAGAAATTAAAAATTGAAACCTTTGACGATGAATCCTACTTGGTGACTTTTGCTCACATTTGATGTTATGTTATCCTGCAGTTATTAGTATCATAACATTGATGTAGATGGGGGATGCAAGTTCATGTAACATTGATGTGAGAGGAGCGTGCCATGTAACATTGATGTGGGGGGAGTGTGTTCATGTAACATTGATGTGGAGGGGGAGCCTGTTCATGTAACATTGATGTAGAGGGGGAGCGTGTTCATGTAACATTGATGTAGAGGGGGAGCGTGTTCATGTAACATTGATGTAGAGGGGGAGCGTGTTCATGCAACATTGATGTAGCAGGGGTTAACTTCATGTCGCATTGATTATCTGCCACTAGGTGTTGATGGTGTGCTTTCTGTCTGCTGTACTAAACAGCAAAACACTCAAACTTTTTGCCAGTGTTTGCACTGACACAGAAGTAAATGTGTGTGTGTGTTGGGGGCAGAGGGTCGGTGTGAGGGGTGTGGGGCTGGTTACAGTGGTGTCTGGGGGAAATTTTAATCCCCAGCTCCCCAGGACATATGGGGCAGTAACCAGGGTTTCAACTTTTTGCAAACAGGAAATCCCTAAGCTGTGAAGATGGCTATCTCAGGGTGGGCTGAGGGTGGGCGGTGCACTCAGGTGTCTAACTTGCCCTCGAGAGGCAGCTCAGGAATTAATGGCTGTAAAATTAGGCTCCATGATCTCCAAAGTTTCGGCGCACTGGGTGTGATTTTGATACTAAATTGGGGTCGGTGTTGAGCCCACACACATTTATGGTGTGACTCACACTGGCTGCCATTTTATCTTATGGCTGTTCAGGTGGGTTTGGGAGATATGCAGAGTTGGAGGATCGTAATGGGCCACAGAGTGTAAAGCTGATTTGACACCAGGGCTGCCAGTTTTAACTTCAATGCTTCAGCTAATGTCCTCTCTTAAACACACACACCTACATTCTGCAGGAAGAATTCCCAAGCAGCACTATTTAAACAGGTCCTCAACTACTTTCTGCTCAGTTACTTACTGATTTTGACTGTTTATATCTGGGTTTATACATGTGCCGTGTGTTTCTTGCTGCTGTTTAAAGTTGGTTAAATCATGTAGACTGCATGCAGGGAAAACCTTAGTTTAGACTCCAAGGGCTTTGCTCAAGCCACTTGCTCTCAGTCATGGGTGGTACAGCTACCATTCACCCGGATGCACCATGAGAGGGGGATTGATTAGAGGCAGCACAGAGGGGGACGAGCTGCTCACACAGGCTTCGGGGGTCTGGTGGGACGTCCGTGGGGGGGGAGGAGCTCTTATCCGCCTCCGGGAGCATTTCTCTTGCCTCAGTGTAATTGTGTACAGCTCTCTGTTTTACAAAGGAGGTATTCAGCAAAGTATTCTACCTCTGCGGCCTCAGAGCAGGGTAAGGATGGCACTGCCAGTGGTTGTGAAGGTGATTCAGTCCTGATTTTTTTTTCCCCTCAAGATGCTCTCAGGCTGGAGCAGGCGACATAAAAGCAAAACACACCTCACGTGTAGCACTGAAGAGCAGCCATATGGACTCGAAACGTTAACCCCGTTTTTCTCTCCACAGATGCTGTTAGACCTGCTGAGTTTTTCCAGAATTTTCTGTTTTTGTTGGAGTGGGGGACATTTCTGACATGCCCCTGTTTGGTGCATCGGAGAGCTGGCAGATTCTCTTTGTACCAGGAGAGGGGAGTTCGTTGTGTTCCGTCTGAGCAGAGAGAAGGTGGCAGAATGTGGCTTTGCAAGGATGGCAAACTTCCCCACAGAGCAAGGTGTCATCAACTGCCAGAAACATGCATGTCTCAGTGAGCACTGCAAAATGCCGAGGCCTATTGCAACCCCAAAGGTTTTCACTGTTTGAAAGTACAGTTGGTGTGTGACCACACTCAGTGCACCAGGCGGGTGAATACTCTGTCTCCTGACAGCCGTCATGATCCTTTTATTTTGCACCATCGTGTGAAGCCAGAGGGTGGATGTAGGTCAACAAGGGCTATGTGCTCAGCACCAAGCTCAGGGCTGGCAGTGTGTGCTGACTGTGAGATGTGATCACGCGGCTTGCACTGGTTCTGGGTGTGTGAGAGTGAGATGAAGCAATCAAAGTTGGTAAATGATTTGTGCTGGATAGAGATTGTTGGTTGGTAATGTGATGGAGCTGTGAAAGAAGCTCTGCGTGAGGATAATGGTTCATTTATAAGGACATGGCGTATGAAGATGAACGCATGGAGATTGACCACTCATGAGAGGTCATTAAATTTATTCCTGCACCATATCCAGGCTCTCAGGGCTACATTGCCTACATTGACAGAAATGGCTGTTTGCCTCCAGTGCCTTCTCAGTATTTGTCTGGGGGACAATCCTGTCCATCTCCAGCGCTGCATCTGAGAACTTTGGAGCATGGTCTCTGCATGTTGTGTTATTTTTACTCTTCTCCCTGATTAGAATGTCTTCTGAAGCCAGAAAGAGCCTCCCCATTAAGGGGTGCAGGCTGTGGCTAGCCTCGCATGGTCTTGGTCGCCTGCTGATGGGTGTAGCCACTCAGCATACTATAAAGCATTGGGCTGCACATTACCATTTAAATTAGCGAGCAGCACAAAGTTTGTGGGCGGCCTACATCAGAACAGGCACAGGCGAATCACCCATCACAAACAAGGAGCACATTTTCAGACCTTATCCAATTCCCCCCCATAATATTTAAATATACCATTGCTCAAGCTGCTCGGATTTACAGACACATTGAAAAGCCCTGGGAAGGAAGGGGTCTGGGATGATTGACAACCAACGGCAGGAATCTGGGGGAGGGGCAGTTGAAGATAGGAGGTCATGTGATGACATTTCCCAGGGTATGACCAGCACTGATGACACTCAATTACTGAAGATCCAGCAGTTACAAGCCACAGACTTCATTTCAATAACACTTTTGCCCCATTTTCTTTAAAAAAAAACAGAAAGGCTTTGTTTGTCACAAGATCCCAGAATCCTCTATTCCATTCGAACTTCACTGTGTTATCCAAGGGTAAGAGGCAATCTCCATTCTGAAGAAGGGTCAGATGGACTTGAAATGTAAATTCTGTCTGTCTCTCCACAGACCTGCTGAGTTTTTCCAGCGATTTTTGCTCTTGCTCCATGTAAAACCCTCGTTTATTTTCATTTGCACACTGAATTCTAACAATTGATGTTTGAAAAGTCCAGCTTGAGGTTAAACGAGGAATTTGGTTGATCGGTGCCATGGCTCAACCGGACATGCCTGCCTCAGCACTGATTGGTTTACTGATGGGCACAGTCTGACTACCTCTTCAAGCCTGGCTTGAGATTGGTGTACACTGCTGTCAATCTAATATTGTCACGCAGTGGCTGATTCCCACCTGGCTAGAAGGTGGACAGGCACTTAATTTAAAGCAGGTCATGGGAGCAGATTAACCACAGAGCCTCCTGTAGATTAACCCCAGTGTCCCCTGTAGATTAACCCCAGTGCCTCCTGTAGATTCCCCCAGTGCCTCCTGTAGATTAACCCCAGTGTCTCCTATAGATTAACCTCAGTGCCTCCTGTAGATTCACCCCAGTGCCTCCTGTAGATTAACCCCAGTGTCTCCTGTAGATTAACCTCAGTGCCTCCTGTAGATTAACCACAGTGCCTCCTGTAGATTAAACTCAGTGCCTCCTGTAGATTAAACACAGTGCCTCCCGTAGATTGACCCCAGTGTCTCCTGTAGATTAGCCCTAGTGCCTCCTGTAGATTAACCACAGTGCCTCCTGTAGATTAACCCCAGTGCTTCCCGTAGATTAACACCAGTGCTTCCTGTAGATTAACCCCAGTGTCTCCTGTAGATTAGCCCCAGTGCCTCCTGTAGATTAACCCCAGTGCCTCCTGTAGATTAACCCCAGTGTCTCCTGTAGATTAGCCCCAGTGCCTCCTGTAGTTTAACCCCAGTGCCTCCTGTAGATTAACCCCAGTGCTTCCCGTAGATTAACACCAGTGCTTCCTGTAGATTAACCCCAGTGCCGCCAGTAGATTAACCCCAGTGCCTCCTGTAGATTAACCCCAGTGTCTCCTGTAGATTAACCCCAGTGCCTCCTGTAGATTAACCCCAATGTCACCGGTAGATTAACCCCAGTGCCTCCTGTAAATTAACCCCAGAGTCTCCTGTAGATTAATCCCAGTGTCTCCTGTAGATTAACCACAGTGTCGTCCTGTAGATTAATCCCAGTGCCTCCTGTAGATTAAACCCAGAGTCTCCGGTAAATTAACTCCAGTGTCTCCTGTAGATTAACCTCAGTGCCTCCTGTAGATTAACCCCAGTGTCTCATGTAGATTAAACCCAGTGTCTCCTGTAATTTATCCCCAGTGTCTCCTGTAGATTAACCCCAGTGTCTCCGGTAGATTAACCCTAGTGCCTCCTGTAAATTAACCCCAGAGTCTCCTGTAGATTAATCCCAGTGTCTCCTGTAGATTAACCACAGTGTCCTCCTGTAGATTAATCCCAGTGTCTCCTGTAGATTAACCCCAGAGTCTCCGGTAAATTAACTCCAGTGTCTCCTGTAGATTAACCTCAGTGCCTCCTGTAGATTAACCCCAGTGTCTCATGTAGATTAACCCCAGTGTCTCCTGTAATTTATCCCCAGTGTCTCCTGTAGATTAACCCCAGTGTCTCCTGTAGATTAATCCCAGTGTCTCCTGTAGATTAACCACAGTGTCTTCCTGTAGATTAATACCAGTGTCTCCTGTAGATTAACCCCAGAGTCTCCGGTAAATTAACTCCAGTGTCTCCTGTAGATTAACCTCAGTGCCTCCTGTAGATTAACCCCAGTGTCTCATGTAGATTAACCCCAGTGTCTCCTGTAATTTATCCCCAGTGTCTCCTGTAGATTAAGCCCAGTGTCTCCTGTAGATTAATCCCAGTGTCTCCTGTAGATTAACCCCAGAGTCTCCGGTAAATTAACTCCAGTGTCTCCTGTAGATTAACCTCAGTGCCTCCTGTAGATTAACCCCAGTGTCTCATGTAGATTAACCCCAGTGTCTCCTGTAATTTATCCCCAGTGTCTCCTGTAGATTAACCCCAGTGTCTCCTGTAGATTAACCCCAGTGTCTCCTTTAGATTAATCCCAGTGTCTCCTGTAGATTAACCATTGTCTCCTGTAAATTAACCCGTGTCTCCTGTAGATTAGCCCCAGTGTCTCCTGTAGATTAACCCCAGTGTCCCCTGTAGATTAACCCCATTGCCTCCTGTAGATTAACCCCATTGCCTCCTGTAGATTAACCCCAATGTCCCCTGTAGATTAACCCCAGTGCCTCCTGTAGATTAACCCCCGTGTCTCTTGTAGATTAACCCCAGTGCCTCCTGTAGATTAACCCCAGTCTCCCCAGGAGATTAATCACAGAGCCTCCTGTAGATTAATCCCAGTGTTTCGTGTAAATTAACCCCAGTGTCTCCTGTAGATTAACCCCAGTGTCTCCTGTAGATTAACCCCAGTGTTCCCTGTAGATTAACCCCAGTGTCTCCTGTAGTTAAATCCCATTGCCTCCTGTAGATTAACCACAGTGCCTCATGTAGATTAACTCCAGTGTCCCGTGTAGATTTGCCCCAGTGCTTCCTGTAGCTTGGCCCCAGTGTCTCCTGTAGATTAACCCCAGTGTTTCCTATAGATTAGCCCCAGTGCCTCCTGTAGATTAACCCCAGTGCCTCCTATATATTAACACCAGTGTCCCCTGTAGATTATCGGCAGAGCCACCTATAGATGAACACCAGTGTCTCCTGTAAATTAAACCCAGTGTTTCCTGTAAATTAAACCCAGTGTCTCCTGTAGATTAACCCCAGTGTCTCCTGTAGATGAACCCCAGTGTCTTCCTGTAGATTAATCCCAGTGTCTCCTGTAGATTAACCCCAGAGTCTCCGGTAAATTAGCTCCAGTGTCTCCTGTAGATTAACCTCTGTGCCTCCTGTAGATTAACCCCAGTGCCTCCTGTAGATTAACCTCAGTGCCTCCTGTAGATTAACCCCAGTGTCTCCTGTAGATTAACTCCAGTGCCTCCTGTAGATTGACCCCAGTGTCTCCTTTAGATTAATCCCAGTGTCTACTGTAGATTAACCAGTGTCTCCTGTAGATTAACCACAGTGCCTCCTGTACCTTAGCCCCAGTATCTCCTGTAGATTAGCAGCAGTGTCTCCTGTAGATTAACCCCAGTGTCTCCTGTAGATTAACCCCAAAGTCGCATGTAGATTAACCCCAGTGCCGCTTGTAGATTAACCCCAGTGCCACCTATAGGTTAACCCCAGTGCCACCTGTAACTTAAACCCAGTGTCTCCTGCAGATTAACCCCAGTGCCTCCTGTAGATTAGCCCCAGTGCCTCCTGTAGATTAGCCACAGAGCCTCCTGTAGATTAACCCCAGTGCCTCCTGTAGATTAACTATAGTGTCCCCTGTATATTAGCCCCAGTGTCTCCTGTAAATTAAACCCAGTGTTTCGTGTAAATTAACCCCAGTGTCTCCTGTAGATTAACCCCAGTGTCTCCTGTAGATTAACCCCAGTGTTCCCTGTAGATTAACCCCAGTGTCTCCTGTAGTTAAATCCCATTGCCTCCTGTAGATTAACCACAGTGCCTCATGTAGATTAACTCCAGTGTCCCGTGTAGATTTGCCCCAGTGCTTCCTGTAGCTTGGCCCCAGTGTCTCCTGTAGATTAACCCCAGTGTTTCCTATAGATTAGCCCCAGTGCCTCCTGTAGATTAACCCCAGTGCCTCCTATATATTAACACCAGTGTCCCCTGTAGATTATCGGCAGAGCCACCTATAGATGAACACCAGTGTCTCCTGTAAATTAAACCCAGTGTTTCCTGTAAATTAAACCCAGTGTCTCCTGTAGATTAACCCCAGTGTCTCCTGTAGATGAACCCCAGTGTCTTCCTGTAGATTAATCCCAGTGTCTCCTGTAGATTAACCCCAGTGTTCCCTGTAGATTAACCCCAGTGTCTCCTGTAGTTAAATCCCATTGCCTCCTGTAGATTAACCACAGTGCCTCATGTAGATTAACTCCAGTGTCCCGTGTAGATTTGCCCCAGTGCTTCCTGTAGCTTGGCCCCAGTGTCTCCTGTAGATTAACCCCAGTGTTTCCTATAGATTAGCCCCAGTGCCTCCTGTAGATTAACCCCAGTGCCTCCTATATATTAACACCAGTGTCCCCTGTAGATTATCGGCAGAGCCACCTATAGATGAACACCAGTGTCTCCTGTAAATTAAACCCAGTGTTTCCTGTAAATTAAACCCAGTGTCTCCTGTAGATTAACCCCAGTGTCTCCTGTAGATGAACCCCAGTGTCTTCCTGTAGATTAATCCCAGTGTCTCCTGTAGATTAACCCCAGAGTCTCCGGTAAATTAGCTCCAGTGTCTCCTGTAGATTAACCTCTGTGCCTCCTGTAGATTAACCCCAGTGCCTCCTGTAGATTAACCTCAGTGCCTCCTGTAGATTAACCCCAGTGTCTCCTTTAGATTAATCCCAGTGTCTACTGTAGATTAACCAGTGTCTCCTGTAGATTAACCCCAGTGCCTCCTGTAGATTGACCCCAGTGTCTCCTTTAGATTAATCCCAGTGTCTCCTGTAGATTAACCAGTGTCTCCTGTAGATTAACCACAGTGCCTCCTGTACCTTAGCCCCAGTATCTCCTGTAGATTAGCAGCAGTGTCTCCTGTAGATTAACCCCAGTGCCGCTTGTAGATTAACCCCAGTGCCACCTATAGGTTAACCCCAGTGCCACCTGTAACTTAAACCCAGTGTCTCCTGCAGATTAACCCCAGTGCCTCCTGTAGATTAGCCCCAGTGCCTCCTGTAGATTAACCCCAGTGCCTCCTGTAGATTAACTGCAGTGTCCCCTGTAGATTAGCCCCAGTGTCTCCTGTAAATTAAACCCAGTGTTTCGTGTAAATTAACCCCGTGTCTCCTGTAGATTAACCCCAGTGTCTCCTGTCGATTAACCCCATTGCCTCCTGTAGATTAACCACAGTGTCCCCTGTAGATTAACCAAACGGCCACCTTTAGTTTAGCCCCAGTGTCACCTGTAGATTAACTCAATTGTCTCCCGTAACTTAACACCAAAGCCTCCTGTAGATTAACCCCAGTGACTCCTGTAGATTAACCCCAGTGTCTCCTGTAGATTAACCACAGTGTCTCCTGTAGATTAACCCCAGAGTCTCCGGTAAATTAACTCCAGTGTCTCCTGTAGATTAACCTCTGTGCGTCCTGTAGATTAACCCCAGTGCCTCCTGTATATTAACCTCAGTGCCTCCTGTAGATTAACCCCAGTGTCTCCTGTAGATTAACTCCAGTGCCTCCTGTAGATTGACCCCAGTGTCTCCTTTAGATTAATCCCAGTGTCTACTGTAGATTAATCAGTGTCTCCTGTAGATTAACCCCAGTGCCTCCTGTAGATTGACCCCAGTGTCTCCTTTAGATTAATCACAGTGTCTCCTGTAGATTAACCAGTGTCTCCTGTAGATTAACCCCAGTGCCTCCTGTACCTTAGCCCCAGTGTCTCCTGTAGATTAGCAGCAGTGTCTCCTGTAGATTAACCCCAGTGTCTCCTGTAGATTAATCCCAGTGTCTCCTGTAGATTAACCCCAAAGTCGCATGCAGATTAACCCCAGTGCCGCTTGTAGATTAACCCCAGTGCCACCTATAGGTTAACACGAGTGCCACCTGTAACTTAACCCCAGTGTCTCCTGCAGATTAACCCCAGTGCCTCCTGTAGATTAGCCCCAGAGCCTCCTGTAGATTAACCCCAGTGCCTCCTGTAGATTAACTGCAGTGTCCCCTGTAGATTAGCCCCAGTGTCTCCTGTAAATTAAACCCAGTGTTTCATGTAAATTAACCCCGTGTCTCCTGTAGATTAACCCCAGTGTCCCCTGTAGATTAACCCCAGTGTCCCCTGTAGATTAACCCCAGTGTCTCCTGTAGATTAACCCCATTGCCTCCTGTAGATTAACCACAGTGTCCCCTGTAGATTAACCAAACGTCCACCTGTAGTTTAGCCCCAGTGTCACCTGTAGATTAACTCAATTGTCTCCCGTAACTTAGCACCAGAGCCTCCTGTAGATTAAACCCAGTGACTCCTGTAGATTAACCCCAGTGTCTCCTGTAGATGAACCTCAGTCTCTTCCTGTAGATTAATCCCAGTGTCTTCTTTAGATTAACCGAGTGCCTCCTGTAGATTAACCCCAGTGCCTCCTGTAGATTAACCCCAGTGTCTCCTGTAGATTAACCTCAGTGCCTCCTGTAGATTAACCTCAGTGCCTCCTGTAGATTAACCACAATGCCTCCTGTAGATTAACCTCAGTGCCTCCTGCGGATTAACCACAGTGCCTCCTGTAGATTAACCTCAGTGCCTCCTGTAGATTAACCACAGTGCCTCCTGTAGATTAACCCCAGTGTCTCCTGTAATTTATCCCCAGTGTCTCCTGTAGATTAACCCCAGTGTCTTCTGTAGATTAACCACAGTGTCTCCTGTAAATTAACCCCAGTGTCTCCTGTAGATTAGCCCCAGTGTCTCCTGTAGATTAACCCCAGTGTCCCCTGTAGATTAACCCCATTGCCTCCTGTAGATTAACCCCATTGCCTCCTGTAGATTAACCCCAATGTCCCCTGTAGATTAACCCCAGTGCCTCCTGTAGATTAACCCCAGTGTCTCTTGTAGATTAACCCCCAGTGCCTCCTGTAGATTAACCCCAGTCTCCCCAGGAGATTAATCACAGAGCCTCCTGTAGATTAATCACAGTGTCTCCTGTAGATTAACCCCATTGTCTCCTGTAACTTAACCCCAGTGTATCCTGTAGATTTAAACCAGTGCCTCCTGTAGATTAACCCCAGTGTCTCCTGTAGATTAACCCCAAAGCCGCATGTTGATTAACCCCAGTGCCGCCTGTAGATTAACCCCAGTGCCACCTATAAATTATCCCCAGTGCCACCTGTAGATTAACCCCAGTGTCTCCTGCAGATTAACCCCAGTGTCTCCTGTAGATTAGCCACAGAGCCTCCTGTAGATTAACCCCAGTGCCTCCTGTAGATTAACCCCAGTGTACCCTGTAGATTAACCCCAGTGTATCCTGTAGATTAACCCCATTGCCTCCTGTAGATTAACCACAGTGTCCCCTGTAGATTAACCAAACGGCCACCTGTAGTTTAGCCCCAGTGTCACCTGTAGATTAACTCAATTGTCTCCCGTAACTTAGCACCAGAGCCTCCTGTAGATTAAACCCAGTGACTCCTGTAGATTAACCCCAGTGTCTCCTGTAGATGAACCTCAGTCTCTTCCTGTAGATTAATCCCAGTGTCTCCTGTAGATTAACCGAGTGCCTCCTGTAGATTAACCCCAGTCTCCCCAGGAGATTAATCACAGAGCCTCCTGTAGATTAATCCCAGAGTCTCCTGTAGATTAACCCCATTGTCTCCTGTAACTTAACCCCAGTGTATCCTGTAGATTTAAACCAGTGCCTCCTGTAGATTAACCCCAGTGTCTCCTGTAGATTAACCCCAAAGCCGCATGTTGATTAACCCCAGTGCCGCCTGTAGATTAACCCCAGTGCCACCTATAAATTATCCCCAGTGCCACCTGTAGATTAACCCCAGTGTCTCCTGCAGATTAACCCCAGTGCCTCCTGTAGATTAACCACAGTGCCTCATGTAGATTAACTCCAGTGTCCCATGTAGATTTGCCCCAGTGCTTCCTGTAGCTTGGCCCCAGTGTCTCCTGTAGATTAACCACAGTGTTTCCTATAGATTAGCCCCAGTGCCTCCTGTAGATTAACCCCAGTGCCTCCTATATATTAACACCAGTGTCCCCTGTAGATTATCGGCAGAGCCACCTGTAGATGAACACCAGTGTCTCCTGTAAATTAAACCCAGTGTTTCCTGTAAATTAAACCCAGTGTCTCCTGTAGATTAACCCCAATGTCCCCTGCAGATTAACCCCAGTGTCTCCTGTAGATTAACCGCAGTGTCCCCTGTAGATTAACCAAACGGCCACCTGTAGTTTAGCCCCAGTGTCACATGTAGATTAACTCCATTGTCTCCCGTAATTTAACACCAGTGCCTCCTGTAGATTAAACCCCGTGACTCCTGTAGATTAACCCCAGTGTCTCCTGTAGATGAACCCCAGTGTCTTCCTGTAGATTAATCCCAGTGTCTCCTGTAGAGTAACCACAGTGTCTCCTGTAGATTAACCCCAGAGTCACCGGTAAATTAGCTCCAGTGTCTCCTGTAGATTAACCTCTGTGCCTCCTGTAGATTAACCCCAGTGCCTCCTGTAGATTAACCTCAGTGTCTCCTGTAGATTAACCCCAGTGCCTCCTGTAGATTGACCCCAGTGTCTCCTTTAGATTAATCCCAGTGTCTCCTGTAGATTAACCAGTGTCTCCTGTAGATTAACCCCAGTGCCTCCTGTAGATTGACCCCAGTGTCTCCTTTAGATTAATCCCAGTGTCTCCTGTAGATTAACCAGTGTCTCCTGTAGATTAACCACAGTGCCTCCTGTACCTTAGCCCCAGTGTCTCCTGTAGATTAGCAGCAGTGTCTCCTGTAGATTAACCCCAGTGTCTCCTGTAGATTAACCCCAAAGTCGCATGTAGATTAACCCCAGTGCCGCTTGTAGATTAACCACAGTGTCCCCTGTAGATTAACCAAACGGCCACCTGTAGTTTAGCCCCAGTGTCACCTGTAGATTAACTCAATTGTCTCCTGTAATTTAGCACCAGAGCCTCCTGTAGATTAAACCCAGTGACTCCTGTAGATTAACCCCAGTGTCTCCTGTAGATGAACCTCAGTCTCTTCCTGTAGATTAATCCCAGTGTCTCCTGTAGATTAACCGAGTGCCTCCTGTAGATTAACCCCAGTGCCTCCTGTAGATTAACCCCAGTGTCTCCTGTAGATTAACCTCAGTGCCTCCTGTAGATTAACCTCAGTGCCTCCTGTAGATTAACCACAGTACCTCCTGTAGATTAACCTCAGTGCCTCCTGTAGATTAACCACAGTGCCTCCTGTAGATTAACCGCAGTGCCTCCTGTAGATTAACCACAGTGCCTCCTGTAGATTAACCCCAGTGCCTCCTGTAGATTAGCCCCAGTGCCTCCTTTAGATTAACCCCAGTGCCTCCTGTAGGTTAACCCCAGTGCTTCCCGTATATTAACACCAGTGCTTCCTGTAGATTAACGTCAGTGTCTCCTGTAGATTAGCCCCAGTGCCTCCTGTAGGTTAACCCCAGTGCCTCCTGTAGATTAACCCCAGTGTCTCATGTAGATTAACCCCAGTGTCTCCTGTAATTTATCCCCAGTGTCTCCTGTAGATTAACCCCAGTGTCACCTGTAGATTAACCCCAGTGTCTCCTTTAGATTAATCCCAGTGTCTCCTGTAGATTAACCAGTGTCTCCTGTAAATTAACCCCAGTGTCTCCTGTAGATTAGCCCCAGTGTCTCCTGTAGATTAACCCCAGTGTCCCCTGTAGATTAACCCCATTGCCTCCTGTAGATTAACCCCATTGCCTCCTGTAGATTAACCCCAATGTCCCCTGTAGATTAACCCCAGTGCCTCCTGTAGATTAACCCCCGTGTCTCTTGTAGATTAACCCCAGTGCCTCCTGTAGATTAAACCCAGTCTCCCCAGGAGATTAATCACAGAGCCTCCTGTAGATTAATCCCAGAGTCTCCTGTAGATTAACCCCATTGTCTCCTGTAACTTAACCCCAGTGTATCCTGTAGATTTAAACCAGTGCCTCCTGTAGATTAACCCCAGTGTCTCCTGTAGATTAACCCCAAAGCCGCATGTTAATTAACCCCAGTGCCGCCTGTAGATTAACCCCAGTGTCTCCTGCAGATTAACCCCAGTGCCTCCTGTAGATTAACCACAGTGCCTCATGTAGATTAACTCCAGTGTCCCGTGTAGATTTGCCCCAGTGCTTCCTGTAGCTTGGCCCCAGTGTCTCCTGTAGATTAACCCCAGTGTTTCCTATAGATTAGCCCCAGTGCCTCCTGTAGATTAACGCCAGTGCCTCCTATATATTAACACCAGTGTCCCCTGTAGATTATCGGCAGAGCCACCTGTAGATGAACACCAGTGTCTCATGTAAATTAAACCCAGTGTTTCCTGTAAATTAAACCCAGTGTCTCCTGTAGATTAACCCCAATGTCCCCTGCAGATTAACCCCAGTGTCTCCTGTAGATTAACCGCAGTGTCCCCTGTAGATTAACCAAACGGCCACCTGTAGTTTAGCCCCAGTGTCACATGTAGATTAACTCCATTGTCTCCCGTAATTTAACACCAGTGCCTCCTGTAGATTAAACCCCGTGACTCCTGTAGATTAACCCCAGTGTCTCCTGTAGATGAACCCCAGTGTCTTCCTGTAGATTAATCCCAGTGTCTCCTGTAGAGTAACCACAGTGTCTCCTGTAGATTAACCCCAGAGTCTCCGGTAAATTAGCTCCAGTGTCTCCTGTAGATTAACCTCTGTGCCTCCTGTAGATTAACCCCAGTGCCTCCTGTAGATTAACCTCAGTGCCTCCTGTAGATTAACCCCAGTGTCTCCTGTAGATTAACTCCAGTGCCTCCTGTAGATTGACCCCAGTGTCTCCTTTAGATTAATCCCAGTGTCTACTGTAGATTAACCAGTGTCTCCTGTAGATTAACCCCAGTGCCTCCTGTAGATTGACCCCAGTGTCTCCTTTAGATTAATCCCAGTGTCTACTGTAGATTAACCAGTGTCTCCTGTAGATTAACCCCAGTGCCTCCTGTAGATTGACCCCAGTGTCTCCTTTAGATTAATCCCAGTGTCTCCTGTAGATTAACCAGTGTCTCCTGTAGATTAACCACAGTGCCTCCTGTACCTTAGCCCCAGTGTCTCCTGTAGATTAGCAGCAGTGTCTCCTGTAGATTAACCCCAGTGACTCCTGTAGATTAACCCCAGTGTCTCCTGTAGATGAACCTCAGTCTCTTCCTGTAGATTAATCCCAGTGTCTCCTTTAGATTAACCGAGTGCCTCCTGTAGATTAACCCCAGTGCCTCCTGTAGATTAACCCCAGTGTCTCCTGTAGATTAACCTCAGTGCCTCCTGTAGATTAACCTCAGTGCCTCCTGTAGATTAACCACAGTGCCTCCTGTAGATTAACCTCAGTGCCTCCTGTAGATTAACCACAGTGCCTCCTGTAGATTAACCCCAGTGCCTCCTGTAGATTAACCACAGTGCCTCCTGTAGATTAACCCCAGTGTCTCCTGTAGATTAGCCCCAGTGCCTCCTTTAGATTAACCCCAGTGCCTCCTGTAGATTAACCCCAGTGATTCCCGTAGATTAACACCAGTGCTTCCTGTAGATTAACGTCAGTGTCTCCTGTAGATTAGCCCCAGTGCCTCCTGTAGGTTAACCCCAGTGCCTCCTGTAGATTAACCCCAGTGTCTCATGTAGATTAACCCCAGTGTCTCCTGTAATTTATCCCCAGTGTCTCCTGTAGATTAACCCCAGTGTCTTCTGTAGATTAACCCCAGTGTCTCCTTTAGATTAATCCCAGTGTCTCCTGTAGATTAACCAGTGTCTCCTGTAAATTAACCCCAGTGTCTCCTGTAGATTAGCCCCAGTGTCTCCTGTAGATTAACCCCAGTGTCCCCTGTAGATTAACCCCATTGCCTCCTGTAGATTAACCCCATTGCCTCCTGTAGATTAACCCCAATGTCCCCTGTAGATTAACCCCAGTGCCTCCTGTAGATTAACCCCAGTGTCTCTTGTAGATTAACCCCAGTGCCTCCTGTAGATTAACCCCAGTCTCCCCAGGAGATTAATCACAGAGCCTCCTGTAGATTAATCCCAGTGTCTCCTGTAGATTAACCCCATTGTCTCCTGTAACTTAACCCCAGTGTATCCTGTAGATTTAAACCAGTGCCTCCTGTAGATTAACCCCAGTGTCTCCTGTAGATTAACCCCAAAGCCGCATGTTGATTAACCCCAGTGCCGCCTGTAGATTAACCCCAGTGCCACCTATAAATTATCCCCAGTGCCACCTGTAGATTAACCCCAGTGTCTCCTGCAGATTAACCCCAGTGCCTCCTGTAGATTAGCCACAGAGCCTCCTGTAGATTAACCCCAGTGCCTCCTGTAGATTAACCCCAGTGTACCCTGTAGATTAACCCCAGTGTCTCCTGTAGATTAACCCCATTGCCTCCTGTAGATTAACCACAGTGTCCCCTGTAGATTAACCAAACGGCCACCTGTAGTTTAGCCCCAGTGTCACCTGTAGATTAACTCAATTGTCTCCCGTAACGTAGCACCAGAGCCTCCTGTAGATTAAACCCAGTGACTCCTGTAGATTAACCCCAGTGTCTCCTGTAGATGAACCTCAGTCTCTTCCTGTAGATTAATCCCAGTGTCTCCTGTAGATTAACCGAGTGCCTCCTGTAGATTAACCCCAGTCTCCCCAGGAGATTAATCACAGAGCCTCCTGTAGATTAATCCCAGAGTCTCCTGTAGATTAACCCCATTGTCTCCTGTAACTTAACCCCAGTGTATCCTGTAGATTTAAACCAGTGCCTCCTGTAGATTAACCCCAGTGTCTCCTGTAGATTAACCCCAAAGCCGCATGTTGATTAACCCCAGTGCCGCCTGTAGATTAACCCCAGTGCCACCTATAAATTATCCCCAGTGCCACCTGTAGATTAACCCCAGTGTCTCCTGCAGATTAACCCCAGTGCCTCCTGTAGATTAACCACAGTGCCTCATGTAGATTAACTCCAGTGTCCCGTGTAGATTTGCCCCAGTGCTTCCTGTAGCTTGGCCCCAGTGTCTCCTGTAGATTAACCACAGTGTTTCCTATAGATTAGCCCCAGTGCCTCCTGTAGATTAACCCCAGTGCCTCCTATATATTAACACCAGTGTCCCCTGTAGATTATCGGCAGAGCCACCTGTAGATGAACACCAGTGTCTCATGTAAATTAAACCCAGTGTTTCCTGTAAATTAAACCCAGTGTCTCCTGTAGATTAACCCTAATGTCCCCTGCAGATTAACCCCAGTGTCTCCTGTAGATTAACCGCAGTGTCCCCTGTAGATTAACCAAACGGCCACCTGTAGTTTAGCCCCAGTGTCACATGTAGATTAACTCCATTGTCTCCCGTAATTTAACACCAGTGCCTCCTGTAGATTAAACCCCGTGACTCCTGTAGATTAACCCCAGTGTCTCCTGTAGATGAACCCCAGTGTCTTCCTGTAGATTAATCCCAGTGTCTCCTGTAGAGTAACCACAGTGTCTCCTGTAGATTAACCCCAGAGTCTCCGGTAAATTAGCTCCAGTGTCTCCTGTAGATTAACCTCTGTGCCTCCTGTAGATTAACCCCAGTGCCTCCTGTAGATTAACCTCAGTGTCTCCTGTAGATTAACCCCAGTGCCTCCTGTAGATTGACCCCAGTGTCTCCTTTAGATTAATCCCAGTGTCTCCTGTAGATTAACCAGTGTCTCCTGTAGATTAACCCCAGTGCCTCCTGTAGATTGACCCCAGTGTCTCCTTTAGATTAATCCCAGTGTCTCCTGTAGATTAACCAGTGTCTCCTGTAGATTAACCACAGTGCCTCCTGTACCTTAGCCCCAGTGTCTCCTGTAGATTAGCAGCAGTGTCTCCTGTAGATTAACCCCAGTGTCTCCTGTAGATTAACCCCAAAGTCGCATGTAGATTAACCCCAGTGCCGCTTGTAGATTAACCACAGTGACCCCTGTAGATTAACCAAACGGCCACCTGTAGTTTAGCCCCAGTGTCACCTGTAGATTAACTCAATTGTCTCCCGTAATTTAGCACCAGAGCCTCCTGTAGATTAAACCCAGTGACTCCTGTAGATTAACCCCAGTGTCTCCTGTAGATGAACCTCAGTCTCTTCCTGTAGATTAATCCCAGTGTCTCCTGTAGATTAACCGAGTGCCTCCTGTAGATTAACCCCAGTGCCTCCTGTAGATTAACCCCAGTGTCTCCTGTAGATTAACCTCAGTGCCTCCTGTAGATTAACCTCAGTGCCTCCTGTAGATTAACCACAGTGCCTCCTGTAGATTAACCTCAGTGCCTCCTGTAGATTAACCACAGTGCCTCCTGTAGATTAACCGCAGTGCCTCCTGTAGATTAACCACAGTGCCTCCTGTAGATTAACCACAGTGCCTCCTGTAGATTAGCCCCAGTGCCTCCTTTAGATTAACCCCAGTGCCTCCTGTAGATTAACCCCAGTGCTTCCCGTATATTAACACCAGTGCTTCCTGTAGATTAACGTCAGTGTCTCCTGTAGATTAGCCCCAGTGCCTCCTGTAGGTTAACCCCAGTGCCTCCTGTAGATTAACCCCAGTGTCTCATGTAGATTAACCCCAGTGTCTCCTGTAATTTATCCCCAGTGTCTCCTGTAGATTAACCCCAGTGTCTCCTGTAGATTAACCCCAGTGTCTCCTTTAGATTAATCCCAGTGTCTCCTGTAGATTAACCAGTGTCTCCTGTAAATTAACCCCAGTGTCTCCTGTAGATTAGCCCCAGTGTCTCCTGTAGATTAACCCCAGTGTCCCCTGTAGATTAACCCCATTGCCTCCTGTAGATTAACCCCAGTGCCTCCTGTAGATTAACCCCCGTGTCTCTTGTAGATTAACCCCAGTGCCTCCTGTAGATTAACCCCAGTCTCCCCAGGAGATTAATCACAGAGCCTCCTGTAGATTAATCCCAGAGTCTCCTGTAGATTAACCCCATTGTCTCCTGTAACTTAACCCCAGTGTATCCTGTAGATTTAAACCAGTGCCTCCTGTAGATTAACCCCAGTGTCTCCTGTAGATTAACCCCAAAGCCGCATGTTGATTAACCCCAGTGCCGCCTGTAGATTAACCCCAGTGCCACCTATAAATTATCCCCAGTGCCACCTGTAGATTAACCCCAGTGTCTCCTGCAGATTAACCCCAGTGCCTCCTGTAGATTAACCACAGTGCCTCATGTAGATTAACTCCAGTGTCCCATGTAGATTTGCCCCAGTGCTTCCTGTAGCTTGGCCCCAGTGTCTCCTGTAGATTAACCACAGTGTTTCCTATAGATTAGCCCCAGTGCCTCCTGTAGATTAACCCCAGTGCCTCCTATATATTAACACCAGTGTCCCCTGTAGATTATCGGCAGAGCCACCTGTAGATGAACACCAGTGTCTCCTGTAAATTAAACCCAGTGTTTCCTGTAAATTAAACCCAGTGTCTCCTGTAGATTAACCCCAATGTCCCCTGCAGATTAACCCCAGTGCCTCCTGTAGATTAACCCCAGTGTCTCCTGCAGATTAACCCCAGTGCCTCCTGTAGATTAACCACAGTGCCTCATGTAGATTAACTCCAGTGTCCCGTGTAGATTTGCCCCAGTGCTTCCTGTAGCTTGGCCCCAGTGTCTCCTGTAGATTAACCCCAGTGTTTCCTATAGATTAGCCCCAGTGCCTCCTGTAGATTAACCCCAGTGCCTCCTATATATTAACACCAGTGTCCCCTGTAGATTATCGGCAGAGCCACCTGTAGATGAACACCAGTGTCTCATGTAAATTAAACCCAGTGTTTCCTGTAAATTAAACCCAGTGTCTCCTGTAGATTAACCCCAATGTCCCCTGCAGATTAACCCCAGTGTCTCCTGTAGATTAACCGCAGTGTCCCCTGTAGATTAACCAAACGGCCACCTGTAGTTTAGCCCCAGTGTCACATGTAGATTAACTCCATTGTCTCCCGTAATTTAACACCAGTGCCTCCTGTAGATTAAACCCCGTGACTCCTGTAGATTAACCCCAGTGTCTCCTGTAGATGAACCCCAGTGTCTTCCTGTAGATTAATCCCAGTGTCTCCTGTAGAGTAACCACAGTGTCTCCTGTAGATTAACCCCAGAGTCTCCGGTAAATTAGCTCCAGTGTCTCCTGTAGATTAACCTCTGTGCCTCCTGTAGATTAACCCCAGTGCCTCCTGTAGATTAACCTCAGTGTCTCCTGTAGATTAACCCCAGTGCCTCCTGTAGATTGACCCCAGTGTCTCCTTTAGATTAATCCCAGTGTCTACTGTAGATTAACCAGTGTCTCCTGTAGATTAACCCCAGTGCCTCCTGTAGATTGACCCCAGTGTCTCCTTTAGATTAATCCCAGTGTCTCCTGTAGATTAACCAGTGTCTCCTGTAGATTAACCACAGTGCCTCCTGTACCTTAGCCCCAGTGTCTCCTGTAGATTAGCAGCAGTGTCTCCTGTAGATTAACCCCAGTGACTCCTGTAGATTAACCCCAGTGTCTCCTGTAGATGAACCTCAGTCTCTTCCTGTAGATTAATCCCAGTGTCTCCTTTAGATTAACCGAGTGCCTCCTGTAGATTAACCCCAGTGCCTCCTGTAGATTAACCCCAGTGTCTCCTGTAGATTAACCTCAGTGCCTCCTGTAGATTAACCTCAGTGCCTCCTGTAGATTAACCACAGTGCCTCCTGTAGATTAACCTCAGTGCCTCCTGTAGATTAACCACAGTGCCTCCTGTAGATTAACCCCAGTGCCTCCTGTAGATTAACCACAGTGCCTCCTGTAGATTAACCCCAGTGTCTCCTGTAGATTAGCCCCAGTGCCTCCTTTAGATTAACCCCAGTGCCTCCTGTAGATTAACCCCAGTGATTCCCGTAGATTAACACCAGTGCTTCCTGTAGATTAACGTCAGTGTCTCCTGTAGATTAGCCCCAGTGCCTCCTGTAGGTTAACCCCAGTGCCTCCTGTAGATTAACCCCAGTGTCTCATGTAGATTAACCCCAGTGTCTCCTGTAATTTATCCCCAGTGTCTCCTGTAGATTAACCCCAGTGTCTTCTGTAGATTAACCCCAGTGTCTCCTTTAGATTAATCCCAGTGTCTCCTGTAGATTAACCAGTGTCTCCTGTAAATTAACCCCAGTGTCTCCTGTAGATTAGCCCCAGTGTCTCCTGTAGATTAACCCCAGTGTCCCCTGTAGATTAACCCCATTGCCTCCTGTAGATTAACCCCATTGCCTCCTGTAGATTAACCCCAATGTCCCCTGTAGATTAACCCCAGTGCCTCCTGTAGATTAACCCCAGTGTCTCTTGTAGATTAACCCCAGTGCCTCCTGTAGATTAACCCCAGTCTCCCCAGGAGATTAATCACAGAGCCTCCTGTAGATTAATCCCAGTGTCTCCTGTAGATTAACCCCATTGTCTCCTGTAACTTAACCCCAGTGTATCCTGTAGATTTAAACCAGTGCCTCCTGTAGATTAACCCCAGTGTCTCCTGTAGATTAACCCCAAAGCCGCATGTTGATTAACCCCAGTGCCGCCTGTAGATTAACCCCAGTGCCACCTATAAATTATCCCCAGTGCCACCTGTAGATTAACCCCAGTGTCTCCTGCAGATTAACCCCAGTGCCTCCTGTAGATTAGCCACAGAGCCTCCTGTAGATTAACCCCAGTGCCTCCTGTAGATTAACCCCAGTGTACCCTGTAGATTAACCCCAGTGTCTCCTGTAGATTAACCCCATTGCCTCCTGTAGATTAACCACAGTGTCCCCTGTAGATTAACCAAACGGCCACCTGTAGTTTAGCCCCAGTGTCACCTGTAGATTAACTCAATTGTCTCCCGTAACGTAGCACCAGAGCCTCCTGTAGATTAAACCCAGTGACTCCTGTAGATTAACCCCAGTGTCTCCTGTAGATGAACCTCAGTCTCTTCCTGTAGATTAATCCCAGTGTCTCCTGTAGATTAACCGAGTGCCTCCTGTAGATTAACCCCAGTCTCCCCAGGAGATTAATCACAGAGCCTCCTGTAGATTAATCCCAGAGTCTCCTGTAGATTAACCCCATTGTCTCCTGTAACTTAACCCCAGTGTATCCTGTAGATTTAAACCAGTGCCTCCTGTAGATTAACCCCAGTGTCTCCTGTAGATTAACCCCAAAGCCGCATGTTGATTAACCCCAGTGCCGCCTGTAGATTAACCCCAGTGCCACCTATAAATTATCCCCAGTGCCACCTGTAGATTAACCCCAGTGTCTCCTGCAGATTAACCCCAGTGCCTCCTGTAGATTAACCACAGTGCCTCATGTAGATTAACTCCAGTGTCCCGTGTAGATTTGCCCCAGTGCTTCCTGTAGCTTGGCCCCAGTGTCTCCTGTAGATTAACCACAGTGTTTCCTATAGATTAGCCCCAGTGCCTCCTGTAGATTAACCCCAGTGCCTCCTATATATTAACACCAGTGTCCCCTGTAGATTATCGGCAGAGCCACCTGTAGATGAACACCAGTGTCTCATGTAAATTAAACCCAGTGTTTCCTGTAAATTAAACCCAGTGTCTCCTGTAGATTAACCCTAATGTCCCCTGCAGATTAACCCCAGTGTCTCCTGTAGATTAACCGCAGTGTCCCCTGTAGATTAACCAAACGGCCACCTGTAGTTTAGCCCCAGTGTCACATGTAGATTAACTCCATTGTCTCCCGTAATTTAACACCAGTGCCTCCTGTAGATTAAACCCCGTGACTCCTGTAGATTAACCCCAGTGTCTCCTGTAGATGAACCCCAGTGTCTTCCTGTAGATTAATCCCAGTGTCTCCTGTAGAGTAACCACAGTGTCTCCTGTAGATTAACCCCAGAGTCTCCGGTAAATTAGCTCCAGTGTCTCCTGTAGATTAACCTCTGTGCCTCCTGTAGATTAACCCCAGTGCCTCCTGTAGATTAACCTCAGTGTCTCCTGTAGATTAACCCCAGTGCCTCCTGTAGATTGACCCCAGTGTCTCCTTTAGATTAATCCC
The DNA here is from genome assembly GCF_017639515.1 of Carcharodon carcharias. Taxonomy (NCBI): domain Eukaryota; kingdom Metazoa; phylum Chordata; class Chondrichthyes; order Lamniformes; family Lamnidae; genus Carcharodon; species Carcharodon carcharias. The sequence goes on along the minus strand of NC_054486.1, from coordinate 4,111,950 downwards.
AGTGTCTCCTGTAGATTAACCAGTGTCTCCTGTAGATTAACCCCAGTGCCTCCTGTAGATTGACCCCAGTGTCTCCTTTAGATTAATCCCAGTGTCTCCTGTAGATTAACCAGTGTCTCCTGTAGATTAACCACAGTGCCTCCTGTACCTTAGCCCCAGTGTCTCCTGTAGATTAGCAGCAGTGTCTCCTGTAGATTAACCCCAGTGTCTCCTGTAGATTAACCCCAAAGTCGCATGTAGATTAACCCCAGTGCCGCTTGTAGATTAACCACAGTGACCCCTGTAGATTAACCAAACGGCCACCTGTAGTTTAGCCCCAGTGTCACCTGTAGATTAACTCAATTGTCTCCCGTAATTTAGCACCAGAGCCTCCTGTAGATTAAACCCAGTGACTCCTGTAGATTAACCCCAGTGTCTCCTGTAGATGAACCTCAGTCTCTTCCTGTAGATTAATCCCAGTGTCTCCTGTAGATTAACCGAGTGCCTCCTGTAGATTAACCCCAGTGCCTCCTGTAGATTAACCCCAGTGTCTCCTGTAGATTAACCTCAGTGCCTCCTGTAGATTAACCTCAGTGCCTCCTGTAGATTAACCACAGTGCCTCCTGTAGATTAACCTCAGTGCCTCCTGTAGATTAACCACAGTGCCTCCTGTAGATTAACCGCAGTGCCTCCTGTAGATTAACCACAGTGCCTCCTGTAGATTAACCACAGTGCCTCCTGTAGATTAGCCCCAGTGCCTCCTTTAGATTAACCCCAGTGCCTCCTGTAGATTAACCCCAGTGCTTCCCGTATATTAACACCAGTGCTTCCTGTAGATTAACGTCAGTGTCTCCTGTAGATTAGCCCCAGTGCCTCCTGTAGGTTAACCCCAGTGCCTCCTGTAGATTAACCCCAGTGTCTCATGTAGATTAACCCCAGTGTCTCCTGTAATTTATCCCCAGTGTCTCCTGTAGATTAACCCCAGTGTCTCCTGTAGATTAACCCCAGTGTCTCCTTTAGATTAATCCCAGTGTCTCCTGTAGATTAACCAGTGTCTCCTGTAAATTAACCCCAGTGTCTCCTGTAGATTAGCCCCAGTGTCTCCTGTAGATTAACCCCAGTGTCCCCTGTAGATTAACCCCATTGCCTCCTGTAGATTAACCCCAGTGCCTCCTGTAGATTAACCCCCGTGTCTCTTGTAGATTAACCCCAGTGCCTCCTGTAGATTAACCCCAGTCTCCCCAGGAGATTAATCACAGAGCCTCCTGTAGATTAATCCCAGAGTCTCCTGTAGATTAACCCCATTGTCTCCTGTAACTTAACCCCAGTGTATCCTGTAGATTTAAACCAGTGCCTCCTGTAGATTAACCCCAGTGTCTCCTGTAGATTAACCCCAAAGCCGCATGTTGATTAACCCCAGTGCCGCCTGTAGATTAACCCCAGTGCCACCTATAAATTATCCCCAGTGCCACCTGTAGATTAACCCCAGTGTCTCCTGCAGATTAACCCCAGTGCCTCCTGTAGATTAACCACAGTGCCTCATGTAGATTAACTCCAGTGTCCCATGTAGATTTGCCCCAGTGCTTCCTGTAGCTTGGCCCCAGTGTCTCCTGTAGATTAACCACAGTGTTTCCTATAGATTAGCCCCAGTGCCTCCTGTAGATTAACCCCAGTGCCTCCTATATATTAACACCAGTGTCCCCTGTAGATTATCGGCAGAGCCACCTGTAGATGAACACCAGTGTCTCCTGTAAATTAAACCCAGTGTTTCCTGTAAATTAAACCCAGTGTCTCCTGTAGATTAACCCCAATGTCCCCTGCAGATTAACCCCAGTGCCTCCTGTAGATTAACCCCAGTGTCTCCTGCAGATTAACCCCAGTGCCTCCTGTAGATTAACCACAGTGCCTCATGTAGATTAACTCCAGTGTCCCGTGTAGATTTGCCCCAGTGCTTCCTGTAGCTTGGCCCCAGTGTCTCCTGTAGATTAACCCCAGTGTTTCCTATAGATTAGCCCCAGTGCCTCCTGTAGATTAACCCCAGTGCCTCCTATATATTAACACCAGTGTCCCCTGTAGATTATCGGCAGAGCCACCTGTAGATGAACACCAGTGTCTCATGTAAATTAAACCCAGTGTTTCCTGTAAATTAAACCCAGTGTCTCCTGTAGATTAACCCCAATGTCCCCTGCAGATTAACCCCAGTGTCTCCTGTAGATTAACCGCAGTGTCCCCTGTAGATTAACCAAACGGCCACCTGTAGTTTAGCCCCAGTGTCACATGTAGATTAACTCCATTGTCTCCCGTAATTTAACACCAGTGCCTCCTGTAGATTAAACCCCGTGACTCCTGTAGATTAACCCCAGTGTCTCCTGTAGATGAACCCCAGTGTCTTCCTGTAGATTAATCCCAGTGTCTCCTGTAGAGTAACCACAGTGTCTCCTGTAGATTAACCCCAGAGTCTCCGGTAAATTAGCTCCAGTGTCTCCTGTAGATTAACCTCTGTGCCTCCTGTAGATTAACCCCAGTGCCTCCTGTAGATTAACCTCAGTGCCTCCTGTAGATTAACCCCAGTGTCTCCTGTAGATTAACTCCAGTGCCTCCTGTAGATTGACCCCAGTGTCTCCTTTAGATTAATCCCAGTGTCTACTGTAGATTAACCAGTGTCTCCTGTAGATTAACCCCAGTGCCTCCTGTAGATTGACCCCAGTGTCTCCTTTAGATTAATCCCAGTGTCTCCTGTAGATTAACCAGTGTCTCCTGTAGATTAACCCCAGTGCCTCCTGTAGATTGACCCCAGTGTCTCCTTTAGATTAATCCCAGTGTCTCCTGTAGATTAACCAGTGTCTCCTGTAGATTAACCACAGTGCCTCCTGTACCTTAGCCCCAGTGTCTCCTGTAGATTAGCAGCAGTGTCTCCTGTAGATTAACCCCAGTGTCTCCTGTAGATTAACCCCAGCGCCGCTTGTAGATTAACCCCAGTGCCACCCATAGGTTAACCCCAGTGCCACCTGTAACTTAACCCCAGTGTCTCCTGCAGATTAACCCCAGTGCCTCCTGTAGAGTAGCCCCAGAGCCTCCTGTAGATTAACCCCAGTGCCTCCTGTAGATTAACTGCAGTGTCCCCTGTAGATTAGCCCCAGTGTCTCCTGTAAATTAAATCCAGTGTTTCGTGTAAATTAACCCCGTGTCTCCTGTAGATTAACCCCAGTGTCTCCTGTCGATTAACCCCAGTGTATCCTGTAGAATAACCCCAGTGTCTCCTGTAGATTAACCCCATTGCCTCCTGTAGATTAACCACAGTGTCCCCTGTAGATTAACCAAACGGCCACCTTTAGTTTAGCTCCAGTGTCACCTGTAGATTAACTCAATTGTCTCCCGTAACTTAACACCAAAGCCTCCTGTAGATTAACCCCAGTGACTCCTGTAGATTAACCCCAGTGTCTCCTGTAGATGAACCTCAGTGTCTTCCTGTAGATTAAACCCAGTGTCTCCTGTAGATTAACCGAGTGCCTCCCGTAGATTAACCCCAGAGTCTCCGGTAAATTAACTCCAGTGTCTCCTGTAGATTAACCTCAGTGCCTCCTGTAGATTAACCCCAGTGCCACCTATAGATTAGACCCCAGAGTCTCCGGTAAATTAACCCCAGTGTGTCCTGTAGATTAACCCCAGTGTCCCCTGTAGATTAACCCCAGTGTCTCCTGTAGATTAACCCCATTGCATCCTGTAGATTAATCACAGTGTCTCCTGTAGATTAACCCCAGTGCCTCTTGTAGATTAACCCTAGTCTCCCCTGTAGATTAACCCCAGTACCTCCTGTAGATTAGTCCCAGTGTCTCCTGTAGATTAACCCCATTGACTCCTGCAACTTAACCCCAGTGCCTCCTGTAGATTAACCCCAGTGCCTCCTGTAGATTAACCCCAGTGTCTTCTGTAGATAAGACCCAGTGTCTCCTGTAGATTAACCCCAGTGTCTCCTGTAGATTAACCCCAGTGCCTCCTATAGATTAACTCCCGTGTCCCCTGTAGATTAAGGGCAGAGCCACCTGTAGATGAACCCCAGTGACTTCCTGTAGATTAATCCCAGTGCCTCCTGTAGAATAACCACAGTGCCTCCTGTAGATTAACCCCAGAGTCTCCAGTAAATTAACTCCAGTGTCTCCTGTAGATTAACCCGAGTGTCTCCTGTAGAGTAACCACAGTGTCTTCCTGTAGATTAATCCCAGTGTCTCCTGTAGATTAACCCCAGAGTCTCCGGTAATTAGCTCCAGTGTCTCCTGTAGATTAACCTCTGTGCCTCCTGTAGATTAACCCCAGTGCCTCCTGTAGACTAACCTCAGTGCCTCCTGTAGATTAACCCCAGTGTCTCCTGTAGATTAACGCCAGTGCCTCCGGTAGATTGACCCCAGTGTCTCCTTTAGATTAATCCCAGTGTCTACTGTAGATTAACCAGTGTCTCCTGTAGATTAACCCCAGTGCCTCCTGTAGATTGACCCCAGTGTCTCCTTTAGATTAATCCCAGTGTCTTCTGTAGATTAACCAGTGTCTCCTGTAGATTAACCCCAGTGCCTCCTGTACCTTAGCCCCAGTGTCTACTGTAGATTAGCAGCAGTATCTCCTGTAGATTAACCCCAGTGTCTCCTGTAGATTTACCCCAGTGTCTCCTGTAGATTAACCCCAAAGTCGCATGTAGATTAACCCCAGTGCCGCTTGTAGATTAACCCCAGTGCCACCTATAGGTTAACCCCAGTGCCACCTGTAACTTAACCACAGTGTCTCCTGCAGATTAACCCCAGTGCCTCCTGTAGACTAGCCCCAGAGCCTCCTGTAGATTAACCCCAGTGCCTCCTGTAGATTAAATGCAGTGTCCCCTGTAGATTAGCCCCAGTGTCTCCTGTAAATTAAACCCAGTGTTTCATGTAAATTAACCCCGTGTCTCCTGTAGATTAACCCCAGTGTCCCCTGTAGATTAACCCCAGTGTACCCTGTAGATTAACCCCAGTGTCTCCTGTAGATTAACCCCATTGCCTCCTGTAGATTAACCACAGTGTCCCCTGTAGATTAACCAAACGGCCACCTGTAGTTTAGCCCCAGTGTCACCTGTAGATTAACTCAATTGTCTCCCGTAATTTAGCACCAGAGCCTCCTGTAGATTAAACCCAGTGACTCCTGTAGTTTAACCCCAGTGTCTCCTGTAGATGAACCTCAGTCTCTTCCTGTAGATTAATCCCAGTGTCTCCTGTAGATTAACCGAGTGCCTCCTGTAGATTAACCCCAGTGGCTCCTGTAGATTAACCCCAGTGTCTCCTGTAGATTAACCTCAGTGCCTCCTGTAGATTAACCTCAGTGCCTCCTGTAGATTAACCACAGTGCCTCCTGTAGATTAACCTCAGTGCCTCCTGTAGATTAACCTCATTGCCTCCTGTAGATTAACCCCAGTGCCTCCTGTAGATTAACCACAGTGCCTCCTGTAGATTAACCACAGTGCCTCCTGTAGATTAGCCCCAGTGCCTCCTTTAGATTAACCCCAGTGCCTCCTGTAGATTAACCCCAGTGCTTCCCGTAGATTAACACCAGTGCTTCCTTTTGATTAACCCCAGTGTCTCCTGTAGATTAGCCCCAGTGCCTCCTGTAGATTAACCCCAGTGCCTCCTGTAGATTAACCCCAGTGCCTCCTGTAGATTAACCCCAGTGTTTCCTGTAGATTAGCCCCAGTGCCTCCTGTAGATTAACCTCAGTGCTTCCCGTAGATTAACACCAGTGCTTCCTGTAGATTAACCCCAGTGCCACCTGTAGATTAACCCCAGTGCCTCCTGTAGATTAACCCAAGTGCCACCAGTAGATTAACCCCAGTGCCTCCTGTAGATTAACCCCAGTGTCTACTGTAGATTAACCCCAGTGCCTCCTGTAGATTAACCCCAGTGTCTCCGGTAGATTAACCCCAGTGTCTCCGGTAGATTAACCCCAGTGTCTGCTGTAGATTAACCACAGTGTCTCTTGTAGATTAACCCCAGTGCCTCCTGTAGATTAACCCCAGTCTCCCTAGGAGATTAACCACAGTGCCTCCTGTAGATTAACCCCAGTGTCTCCTGTAGACTAACCCCAAAGCCGCATGTTGATTAACCCCAGTGCCGCCTGTAGATTAACCCCAGTGCCACCTATAAATTATCCCCAGTGCCACCTGTAGATTAACCTCAGTGTCTCCTGCAGATTAACCCCAGTGCCTCCTGTAGATTAGCCACAGAGCCACCTGTAGATTAACCCCAGTGCCTCCTGCAGATTAACTATAGTGTCCCCTGTAGATTGACCCCAGTGTCTCCATTACATTAATCCCAGTGTCTTCTGTAGATTAACCAGTGTCTCCTGTAGATTAACCCCAGTGCCTCCTGTACCTTAGCCCCAGTGTCTCCTGTAGATTAGCAGCAGTGTCTCCTTTAGATTAACCCCAGTGTCTCCTGTAGATTAACCCCAGTGTCTCCTGTAGATTAACCCCAAAGTCGCACGTAGATTAACCCCAGTGCCGCTTGTAGATTAACCCCAGTGCCACCTATAGGTTAACCCAGTGCCACCTGTAACTTAACCCCAGTGTCTCCTGCAGATTAACCCCAGTGCCTCCTGTAGATTAGCCCCAGAGCCTCCTGTAGATTAACCCCAGTGCCTCCTGTAGATTAACTGCAGTGTCCCCTGTAGATTAGCCCCAGTGCTTCCTGTAGATTAACCCCAGTGCCACCTGTAGATTAACCCCAGTGCCTCCTGTAGATTAACCCAAGTGCCACCAGTAGATTAACCCCAGTGCCTCCTGTAGATTAACCCCAGTGTCTCCTGTAGATTAACCCCAGTGCCTCCTGTAGATTAACCCCAGTGTCTCCTTTAGATTAACCCCAGTGTCTCCTGTAGATTAACCCCAGTGTCTCTTGTAGATTAACCCCAGTGCCTCCTGTAGATTAACCCCAGTCTCCCTAGGAGATTAACCACAGTGCCTCCTGTAGATTAACCCCAGTGTCTCCTGTAGATTAACCCCAAAGCCGCATGTTGATTAACCCCAGTGCCGCCTGTAGATTAACCCCAGTGCCACCTATAAATTATCCCCAGTGCCACCTGTAGATTAACCCCAGTGTCTCCTGCAGATTAACCCCAATGCCTCCTGTAGATTAGCCACAGAGCCTCCTGTAGATTAACCCCAGTGCCTCTTGTAGATTAACTATAGTGTCCCCTGTAGATTAGCCCCAGTGTCTCCTGTAAATTAAACCCAGTGTTTCGTGTAAATTAACCCCGTGTCTCCTGTAGATTAACCCCAGTGTCTCCTGTAGATTAACCCCAGTGTTCCCTGTAGATTAACCCCAGTGTCTCCTGTAGTTAAACCCCATTGCCTCCTGTAGATTAACCACAGTGCCTCATGTAGATTAACTCCAGTGTCCAGTGTAGATTTGCCCCAGTGCTTCCTGTAGCTTGGCCCCAGTGTCTCCTGTAGATTAACCCCAGTGTTTCCTATAGATTAGCCCCAGTGCCTCCTGTAGATTAACCCCAGTGCCTCCTATATATTAACACCAGTGTCCCCTGTAGATTATCGGCAGAGCCACCTGTAGATGAAACCCAGTGTCTCCTGTAAATTAAACCCAGTGTTTCCTGTAAATTAACCCCAGTGTCTCCTGCAGATTAACCCCAATGTCCCCTGCAGATTAACCCCAGTGTCTACTGTAGATTAACCCCAGTGCCTCCTGTAGATTAATCACAGTGTTCCCTGTAGATTAACCAAACGGCCACCTGTAGTTTAGCCCAGTGTCACATGCAGATTAACTCCATTGTCTCCCGTAATTTAACACCAGTGCCTCCTGTAGATTAAACCCCGTGACTCCTGTAGATTAACTCCATTGCCTCCTGTAGAGTAACCACAGTGTCTTCCTGTAGATTAATCCCAGTGTCTCCTGTAGATTAACCCCAGTGCCTCCTGTAGATTAACCTCAGTGCCTCCTGTAGATTGACCCCAGTGTCTCCTTTAGATTAATCCCAGTGACTACTGTAGATTAACCAGTGTCTCCTGTAGATTAACCCCAGTGCCTACTGTAGATTGACCCCAGTGTCTCCTTTAGATTAACCCCAGTGTCTCCTGTAGATTAACCAGTGTCTCCTGTAGATTAACCCCAGTGCCTCCTGTACCTTAGCCCCAGTGTCTACTGTAGATTAGCAGCAGTGTCTCCTGTAGATTAACCCCAGTGTACCCTGTAGATTAACCCCAGTGTCTCCTGTAGATTAACCCCATTGCCTCCTGTAGATTAACCACAGTGTCCCCTGTAGATTAACCAAACGGCCACCTGTAGTTTAGCCCCAGTGTCACCTGTAGATTAACTCAATTGTCTCCCGTAATTTAGCACCAGAGCCTCCTGTAGATTAAACCCAGTGACTCCTGTAGTTTAACCCCAGTGTCTCCTGTAGATGAACCTCAGTCTCTTCCTGTAGATTAATCCCAGTGTCTCCTGTAGATTAACCGAGTGCCTCCTGTAGATTAACCCCAGTGGCTCCTGTAGATTAACCCCAGTGTCTCCTGTAGATTAACCTCAGTGCCTCCTGTAGATTAACCTCAGTGCCTCCTGTAGATTAACCACAGTGCCTCCTGTAGATTAACCTCAGTGCCTCCTGTAGATTAACCTCATTGCCTCCTGTAGATTAACCCCAGTGCCTCCTGTAGATTAACCACAGTGCCTCCTGTAGATTAACCACAGTGCCTCCTGTAGATTAGCCCCAGTGCCTCCTTTAGATTAACCCCAGTGCCTCCTGTAGATTAACCCCAGTGCTTCCCGTAGATTAACACCAGTGCTTCCTTTTGATTAACCCCAGTGTCTCCTGTAGATTAGCCCCAGTGCCTCCTGTAGATTAACCCCAGTGCCTCCTGTAGATTAACCCCAGTGCCTCCTGTAGATTAACCCCAGTGTTTCCTGTAGATTAGCCCCAGTGCCTCCTGTAGATTAACCTCAGTGCTTCCCGTAGATTAACACCAGTGCTTCCTGTAGATTAACCCCAGTGCCACCTGTAGATTAACCCCAGTGCCTCCTGTAGATTAACCCAAGTGCCACCAGTAGATTAACCCCAGTGCCTCCTGTAGATTAACCCCAGTGTCTACTGTAGATTAACCCCAGTGCCTCCTGTAGATTAACCCCAGTGTCTCCGGTAGATTAACCCCAGTGTCTCCGGTAGATTAACCCCAGTGTCTGCTGTAGATTAACCACAGTGTCTCTTGTAGATTAACCCCAGTGCCTCCTGTAGATTAACCCCAGTCTCCCTAGGAGATTAACCACAGTGCCTCCTGTAGATTAACCCCAGTGTCTCCTGTAGACTAACCCCAAAGCCGCATGTTGATTAACCCCAGTGCCGCCTGTAGATTAACCCCAGTGCCACCTATAAATTATCCCCAGTGCCACCTGTAGATTAACCTCAGTGTCTCCTGCAGATTAACCCCAGTGCCTCCTGTAGATTAGCCACAGAGCCACCTGTAGATTAACCCCAGTGCCTCCTGCAGATTAACTATAGTGTCCCCTGTAGATTGACCCCAGTGTCTCCATTACATTAATCCCAGTGTCTTCTGTAGATTAACCAGTGTCTCCTGTAGATTAACCCCAGTGCCTCCTGTACCTTAGCCCCAGTGTCTCCTGTAGATTAGCAGCAGTGTCTCCTTTAGATTAACCCCAGTGTCTCCTGTAGATTAACCCCAGTGTCTCCTGTAGATTAACCCCAAAGTCGCACGTAGATTAACCCCAGTGCCGCTTGTAGATTAACCCCAGTGCCACCTATAGGTTAACCCAGTGCCACCTGTAACTTAACCCCAGTGTCTCCTGCAGATTAACCCCAGTGCCTCCTGTAGATTAGCCCCAGAGCCTCCTGTAGATTAACCCCAGTGCCTCCTGTAGATTAACTGCAGTGTCCCCTGTAGATTAGCCCCAGTGCTTCCTGTAGATTAACCCCAGTGCCACCTGTAGATTAACCCCAGTGCCTCCTGTAGATTAACCCAAGTGCCACCAGTAGATTAACCCCAGTGCCTCCTGTAGATTAACCCCAGTGTCTCCTGTAGATTAACCCCAGTGCCTCCTGTAGATTAACCCCAGTGTCTCCTTTAGATTAACCCCAGTGTCTCCTGTAGATTAACCCCAGTGTCTCTTGTAGATTAACCCCAGTGCCTCCTGTAGATTAACCCCAGTCTCCCTAGGAGATTAACCACAGTGCCTCCTGTAGATTAACCCCAGTGTCTCCTGTAGATTAACCCCAAAGCCGCATGTTGATTAACCCCAGTGCCGCCTGTAGATTAACCCCAGTGCCACCTATAAATTATCCCCAGTGCCACCTGTAGATTAACCCCAGTGTCTCCTGCAGATTAACCCCAATGCCTCCTGTAGATTAGCCACAGAGCCTCCTGTAGATTAACCCCAGTGCCTCTTGTAGATTAACTATAGTGTCCCCTGTAGATTAGCCCCAGTGTCTCCTGTAAATTAAACCCAGTGTTTCGTGTAAATTAACCCCGTGTCTCCTGTAGATTAACCCCAGTGTCTCCTGTAGATTAACCCCAGTGTTCCCTGTAGATTAACCCCAGTGTCTCCTGTAGTTAAACCCCATTGCCTCCTGTAGATTAACCACAGTGCCTCATGTAGATTAACTCCAGTGTCCAGTGTAGATTTGCCCCAGTGCTTCCTGTAGCTTGGCCCCAGTGTCTCCTGTAGATTAACCCCAGTGTTTCCTATAGATTAGCCCCAGTGCCTCCTGTAGATTAACCCCAGTGCCTCCTATATATTAACACCAGTGTCCCCTGTAGATTATCGGCAGAGCCACCTGTAGATGAAACCCAGTGTCTCCTGTAAATTAAACCCAGTGTTTCCTGTAAATTAACCCCAGTGTCTCCTGCAGATTAACCCCAATGTCCCCTGCAGATTAACCCCAGTGTCTACTGTAGATTAACCCCAGTGCCTCCTGTAGATTAATCACAGTGTTCCCTGTAGATTAACCAAACGGCCACCTGTAGTTTAGCCCAGTGTCACATGCAGATTAACTCCATTGTCTCCCGTAATTTAACACCAGTGCCTCCTGTAGATTAAACCCCGTGACTCCTGTAGATTAACTCCATTGCCTCCTGTAGAGTAACCACAGTGTCTTCCTGTAGATTAATCCCAGTGTCTCCTGTAGATTAACCCCAGTGCCTCCTGTAGATTAACCTCAGTGCCTCCTGTAGATTGACCCCAGTGTCTCCTTTAGATTAATCCCAGTGACTACTGTAGATTAACCAGTGTCTCCTGTAGATTAACCCCAGTGCCTACTGTAGATTGACCCCAGTGTCTCCTTTAGATTAACCCCAGTGTCTCCTGTAGATTAACCCCAGTGTCTCTTGTAGATTAACCCCAGTGCCTCCTGTAGATTAACCCCAGTCTCCCTAGGAGATTAACCACAGTGCCTCCTGTAGATTAACCCCAGTGTCTCCTGTAGATTAACCCCAAAGCCGCATGTTGATTAACCCCAGTGCCGCCTGTAGATTAACCCCAGTGCCACCTATAAATTATCCCCAGTGCCACCTGTAGATTAACCCCAGTGTCTCCTGCAGATTAACCCCAGTGCCTCCAGTAGATTAGCCACAGAGCCTCCTGTAGATTAACCCCAGTGCCTCTTGTAGATTAACTATAGTGTCCCCTGTAGATTAGCCCCAGTGTCTCCTGTAAATTAAACCCAGTGTTTCGTGTAAATTAACCCCGTGTCTCCTGTAGATTAACCCCAGTGTCTCCTGTAGATTAACCCCAGTGTTCCCTGTAGATTAACCCCAGTGTCTCCTCTAGTTAAACCCCATTGCCTCCTGTAGATTAACCACAGTGCCTCATGTAGATTAACTCCAGTGTCCAGTGTAGATTTGCCCCAGTGCTTCCTGTAGCTTGGCCCCAGTGTCTCCTGTAGATTAACCACAGTGTTTCCTATAGATTAGCCCCAGTGCCTCCTGTAGATTAACCCCAGTGCCTCCTATATATTAACACCAGTGTCCCCTGTAGATTATCGGCAGAGCCACTTGTAGATGAAACCCAGTGTCTCCTGTAAATTAAACCCAGTGTTTCCTGTAAATTAACCCCAGTGTCTCCTGCAGATTAACCCCAATGTCCCCTGCAGATTAACCCCAGTGTCTACTGTATATTAACCCCAGTGCCTCCTGTAGATTAATCACAGTGTTCCCTGTAGATTAACCAAACGGCCACCTGTAGTTTAGCCCAGTGTCACATGTAGATTAACACCATTGTCTCCCGTAATTTAACACCAGTGCCTCCTGTAGATTAAACCCCGTGACTCCTGTAGATTAACTCCATTGTCTCCTGTAGAGTAACCACAGTGTCTTCCTGTAGATTAATCCCAGGGTCTCCTGTAGATTAACCCCAGAGTCTCCGGTAAATTAGCTCCAGTGTCTCCTGTAGATTAACCTCTGTGCCTCCTGTAGATTAACCCCAGTGCCTCCTGTAGATTAACCTCAGTGCCTCCTGTAGATTGACCCCAGTGTCTCCTTTAGATTAATCCCAGTGACTACTGTAGATTAACCAGTGTCTCCTGTAGATTAACCCCAGTGCCTACTGTAGATTGACCCCAGTGTCTCCTTTAGATTAATCCCAGTGTCTCCTGTAGATTAACCAGTGTCTCCTGTAGATTAACCACAGTGCCTCCTGTACCTTAGCCCCAGTGTCTCCTGTAGATTAGCAGCAGTGTCTCCTGTAGATTAACCCCAGTGTCTCCTGTAGATTAACCCCAGTGCCGCTTGTAGATTAACCCCAGTGCCACCCATAGGTTAACCCCAGTGCCACCTGTAACTTAACCCCAGTGTCTCCTGCAGATTAACCCCAGTGCCTCCTGTAGATTAGCCCCAGAGCCTCCTGTAGATTAACCCCAGTGTCTCCTGTAGATTAACCCCAGTGTTCCCTGTAGATTAACCCCAGTGTCTCCTGCAGTTAAACCCCATTGCCTCCTGTAGAATAACCACAGTGCCTCATGTAGATTAACTCCAGTGTCCCGTGTAGATTTGCCCCAGTGCTTCCTGTAGCTTGGCCCTAGTGTCTCCTGTAGATTAACCCCAGTGTTTCCTATAGATTAGCCCCAGTGCCTCCTGTAGATTAACCCCAGTGCCTCCTATATATTAACACCAGTGTCCCCTGTAGATTATCGGCAGAGCCACCTGTAGATGAACCCCAGTGTCTCCTGTAAATTAAACCCAGTGTTTCCTGTAAATTAAACCCAGTGTCTCCTGTAGATTAACCCCAATGTCCCCTGCAGATTAACCCCAGTGTCTCCTGTAGATCAACCCCAGTGCCTCCTGTAGATTAATCGCAGTGTCCCCTGTAGATTAACCAAACGGCCACCTGTAGTTTAGCCCAGTGTCACATGTAGATTAACTCCATTGTCTCCCGTAATTTAACACCAGTGCCTCCTATAGATTAAACCCCGTGACTCCTGTAGATTAACCCCAGTGTTTCCTGTAGATGAACCCCAGTGTCTTCCTGTAGATTAATCCCAGTGTCTCCTGTAGAGTAACCACAGTGTCTTCCTGTAGATTAACCCCAGAGTCTCCGGTAAATTAGCTCCAGTGTCTCCTGTAGATTAACCTCTGTGCCTCCTGTAGATTAACCCCAGTGCCTCCTGTAGATTAACCTCAGTGCCTCCTGTAGATTGACCCAAGTGTCTCCTTTAGATTAATCCCAGTGTCCACTGTAGATTAACCAGTGTCTCCTGTAGATTAACCCGAGTGCCTCCTGTAATTTATCCCCAGTGTCTCCTGTAGATTAACCCCAGTGTCTCCTGTAGATTAATCCCAGTGTCTCCTGTAGATTAACCCCAGTGTCTCCTGTAGATTAATCCCAGTGTCTCCTGTAGATTAACCACAGTGTCTTCCTGTAGATTAATCCCAGTGTCTCCTGTAGATTAACCCCAGAGTCTCCGGTAAATTAACTCCAGTGTCTCCTGTAGATTAACCTCAGTGCCTCCTGTAGATTAACTCCAGTGCCTCCTGTAGATTAACCCAAGTGCCACCAGTAGATTTTCCCCAGTGTCTCCTGTAGATTAACCCCAGTGGCTCTTGTAGATTAACCTCAGTGCCTCCTGTAGATTAACCCCAGTCTCCCTAGGAGATTAACCACAGTGCCTCCTGTAGATTAACCCCAGTGTCTCCTGTAGACTAACCCCAAAGCCGCATGTTGATTAACCCCAATGCCGCCTGTAGATTAACCCCAGTGCCACCTATAAATTATCCCCAGTGCCACCTGTAGATTAACCTCAGTGTCTCCTGCAGATTAACCCCAGTGCCTCCTGTAGATTAGCCACAGAGCCACCTGTAGATTAACCCCAGTGCCTCCTGCAGATTAACTATAGTGTCCCCTGTAGATTGACCCCAGTGTCTCCATTACATTAATCCCAGTGTCTTCTGTAGATTAACCAGTGTCTCCTGTAGATTAACCCCAGTGCCTCCTGTACCTTAGCCCCAGTGTCTCCTGTAGATTAGCAGCAGTGTCTCCTTTAGATTAACCCCAGTGTCTCCTGTAGATTAACCCCAGTGTCTCCTGTAGATTAACCCCAAAGTCGCACGTAGATTAACCCCAGTGCCGCTTGTAGATTAACCCCAGTGCCACCTATAGGTTAACCCAGTGCCACCTGTAACTTAACCCCAGTGTCTCCTGCAGATTAACCCCAGTGCCTCCTGTAGATTAGCCCCAGAGCCTCCTGTAGATTAACCCCAGTGCCTCCTGTAGATTAACTGCAGTGTCCCCTGTAGATTAGCCCCAGTGCTTCCTGTAGATTAACCCCAGTGCCACCTGTAGATTAACCCCAGTGCCTCCTGTAGATTAACCCAAATGCCACCAGTAGATTAACCCCAGTGCCTCCTGTAGATTAACCCCAGTGTCTCCTGTAGATTAACCCCAGTGCCTCCTGTAGATTAACCCCAGTGTCTCCGGTAGATTAACCCCAGTGTCTCCTGTAGATTAACCCCAGTGTCTCTTGTAGATTAACCCCAGTGCCTCCTGTAGATTAACCCCAGTCTCCCTAGGAGATTAACCACAGTGCCTCCTGTAGATTAACCCCAGTGTCTCCTGTAGATTAACCCCAAAGCCGCATGTTGATTAACCCCAGTGCCGCCTGTAGATTAACCCCAGTGCCACCTATAAATTATCCCCAGTGCCACCTGTAGATTAACCCCAGTGTCTCCTGCAGATTAACCCCAGTGCCTCCTGTAGATTAGCCACAGAGCCTCCTGTAGATTAACCCCAGTGCCTCTTGTAGATTAACTATAGTGTCCCCTGTAGATTAGCCCCAGTGTCTCCTGTAAATTAAACCCAGTGTTTCGTGTAAATTAACCCCGTGTCTCCTGTAGATTAACCCCAGTGTCTCCTGTAGATTAACCCCAGTGTTCCCTGTAGATTAACCCCAGTGTCTCCTCTAGTTAAACCCCATTGCCTCCTGTAGATTAACCACAGTGCCTCATGTAGATTAACTCCAGTGTCCAGTGTAGATTTGCCCCAGTGCTTCCTGTAGCTTGGCCCCAGTGTCTCCTGTAGATTAACCACAGTGTTTCCTATAGATTAGCCCCAGTGCCTCCTGTAGATTAACCCCAGTGCCTCCTATATATTAACACCAGTGTCCCCTGTAGATTATCGGCAGAGCCACCTGTAGATGAAACCCAGTGTCTCCTGTAAATTAAACCCAGTGTTTCCTGTAAATTAACCCCAGTGTCTCCTGCAGATTAACCCCAATGTCCCCTGCAGATTAACCCCAGTGTCTACTGTAGATTAACCCCGGTGCCTCCTGTAGATTAATCACAGTGTTCCCTGTAGATTAACCAAACGGCCACCTGTAGTTTAGCCCAGTGTCACATGTAGATTAACTCCATTGTCTCCCGTAATTTAACACCAGTGCCTCCTGTAGATTAAACCCCGTGACTCCTGTAGATTAACTCCATTGCCTCCTGTAGAGTAACCACAGTGTCTTCCTGTAGATTAATCCCAGGGTCTCCTGTAGATTAACCCCAGAGTCTCCGGTAAATTAGCTCCAGTGTCTCCTGTAGATTAACCTCTGTGCCTCCTGTAGATTAACCCCAGTGCCTCCTGTAGATTAACCTCAGTGCCTCCTGTAGATTGACCCCAGTGTCTCCTTTAGATTAATCCCAGTGACTACTGTAGATTAACCAGTGTCTCCTGTAGATTAACCCCAGTGCCTACTGTAGATTGACCCCAGTGTCTCCTTTAGATTAACCCCAGTGTCTCCTGTAGATTAACCCCAGTGTCTCTTGTAGATTAACCCCAGTGCCTCCTGTAGATTAACCCCAGTCTCCCTAGGAGATTAACCACAGTGCCTCCTGTAGATTAACCCCAGTGTCTCCTGTAGATTAACCCCAAAGCCGCATGTTGATTAACCCCAGTGCCGCCTGTAGATTAACCCCAGTGCCACCTATAAATTATCCCCAGTGCCACCTGTAGATTAACCCCAGTGTCTCCTGCAGATTAACCCCAGTGCCTCCTGTAGATTAGCCACAGAGCCTCCTGTAGATTAACCCCAGTGCCTCTTGTAGATTAACTATAGTGTCCCCTGTAGATTAGCCCCAGTGTCTCCTGTAAATTAAACCCAGTGTTTCGTGTAAATTAACCCCGTGTCTCCTGTAGATTAACCCCAGTGTCTCCTGTAGATTAACCCCAGTGTTCCCTGTAGATTAACCCCAGTGTCTCCTCTAGTTAAACCCCATTGCCTCCTGTAGATTAACCACAGTGCCTCATGTAGATTAACTCCAGTGTCCAGTGTAGATTTGCCCCAGTGCTTCCTGTAGCTTGGCCCCAGTGTCTCCTGTAGATTAACCACAGTGTTTCCTATAGATTAGCCCCAGTGCCTCCTGTAGATTAACCCCAGTGCCTCCTATATATTAACACCAGTGTCCCCTGTAGATTATCGGCAGAGCCACTTGTAGATGAAACCCAGTGTCTCCTGTAAATTAAACCCAGTGTTTCCTGTAAATTAACCCCAGTGTCTCCTGCAGATTAACCCCAATGTCCCCTGCAGATTAACCCCAGTGTCTACTGTAGATTAACCCCAGTGCCTCCTGTAGATTAATCACAGTGTTCCCTGTAGATTAACCAAACGGCCACCTGTAGTTTAGCCCAGTGTCACATGTAGATTAACACCATTGTCTCCCGTAATTTAACACCAGTGCCTCCTGTAGATTAAACCCCGTGACTCCTGTAGATTAACTCCATTGTCTCCTGTAGAGTAACCACAGTGTCTTCCTGTAGATTAATCCCAGGGTCTCCTGTAGATTAACCCCAGAGTCTCCGGTAAATTAGCTCCAGTGTCTCCTGTAGATTAACCTCTGTGCCTCCTGTAGATTAACCCCAGTGCCTCCTGTAGATTAACCTCAGTGCCTCCTGTAGATTGACCCCAGTGTCTCCTTTAGATTAATCCCAGTGACTACTGTAGATTAACCAGTGTCTCCTGTAGATTAACCCCAGTGCCTACTGTAGATTGACCCCAGTGTCTCCTTTAGATTAATCCCAGTGTCTCCTGTAGATTAACCAGTGTCTCCTGTAGATTAACCACAGTGCCTCCTGTACCTTAGCCCCAGTGTCTCCTGTAGATTAGCAGCAGTGTCTCCTGTAGATTAACCCCAGTGTCTCCTGTAGATTAACCCCAGCGCCGCTTGTAGATTAACCCCAGTGCCACCCATAGGTTAACCCCAGTGCCACCTGTAACTTAACCCCAGTGTCTCCTGCAGATTAACCCCAGTGCCTCCTGTAGATTAGCCCCAGAGCCTCCTGTAGATTAACCCCAGTGTCTCCTGTAGATTAACCCCAGTGTTCCCTGTAGATTAACCCCAGTGTCTCCTGCAGTTAAACCCCATTGCCTC
This sequence comes from Carcharodon carcharias, assembly GCF_017639515.1. Taxonomy (NCBI): domain Eukaryota; kingdom Metazoa; phylum Chordata; class Chondrichthyes; order Lamniformes; family Lamnidae; genus Carcharodon; species Carcharodon carcharias. The sequence continues at coordinate 4,094,093 of NC_054486.1, read as the reverse complement.
CTGTAGAATAACCACAGTGCCTCATGTAGATTAACTCCAGTGTCCCGTGTAGATTTGCCCCAGTGCTTCCTGTAGCTTGGCCCTAGTGTCTCCTGTAGATTAACCCCAGTGTTTCCTATAGATTAGCCCCAGTGCCTCCTGTAGATTAACCCCAGTGCCTCCTATATATTAACACCAGTGTCCCCTGTAGATTATCGGCAGAGCCACCTGTAGATGAACCCCAGTGTCTCCTGTAAATTAAACCCAGTGTTTCCTGTAAATTAAACCCAGTGTCTCCTGTAGATTAACCCCAATGTCCCCTGCAGATTAACCCCAGTGTCTCCTGTAGATCAACCCCAGTGCCTCCTGTAGATTAATCGCAGTGTCCCCTGTAGATTAACCAAACGGCCACCTGTAGTTTAGCCCAGTGTCACATGTAGATTAACTCCATTGTCTCCCGTAATTTAACACCAGTGCCTCCTGTAGATTAAACCCCGTGACTCCTGTAGATTAACCCCAGTGTTTCCTGTAGATGAACCCCAGTGTCTTCCTGTAGATTAATCCCAGTGTCTCCTGTAGAGTAACCACAGTGTCTTCCTGTAGATTAACCCCAGAGTCTCCGGTAAATTAGCTCCAGTGTCTCCTGTAGATTAACCTCTGTGCCTCCTGTAGATTAACCCCAGTGCCTCCTGTAGATTAACCTCAGTGCCTCCTGTAGATTGACCCAAGTGTCTCCTTTAGATTAATCCCAGTGTCCACTGTAGATTAACCAGTGTCTCCTGTAGATTAACCCGAGTGCCTCCTGTAATTTATCCCCAGTGTCTCCTGTAGATTAACCCCAGTGTCTCCTGTAGATTAATCCCAGTGTCTCCTGTAGATTAACCCCAGTGTCTCCTGTAGATTAATCCCAGTGTCTCCTGTAGATTAACCACAGTGTCTTCCTGTAGATTAATCCCAGTGTCTCCTGTAGATTAACCCCAGAGTCTCCGGTAAATTAACTCCAGTGTCTCCTGTAGATTAACCTCAGTGCCTCCTGTAGATTAACTCCAGTGCCTCCTGTAGATTAACCCAAGTGCCACCAGTAGATTTTCCCCAGTGTCTCCTGTAGATTAACCCCAGTGGCTCTTGTAGATTAACCTCAGTGCCTCCTGTAGATTAACCCCAGTCTCCCTAGGAGATTAACCACAGTGCCTCCTGTAGATTAACCCCAGTGTCTCCTGTAGACTAACCCCAAAGCCGCATGTTGATTAACCCCAGTGCCGCCTGTAGATTAACCCCAGTGCCACCTATAAATTATCCCCAGTGCCACCTGTAGATTAACCTCAGTGTCTCCTGCAGATTAACCCCAGTGCCTCCTGTAGATTAGCCACAGAGCCACCTGTAGATTAACCCCAGTGCCTCCTGCAGATTAACTATAGTGTCCCCTGTAGATTGACCCCAGTGTCTCCATTACATTAATCCCAGTGTCTTCTGTAGATTAACCAGTGTCTCCTGTAGATTAACCCCAGTGCCTCCTGTACCTTAGCCCCAGTGTCTCCTGTAGATTAGCAGCAGTGTCTCCTTTAGATTAACCCCAGTGTCTCCTGTAGATTAACCCCAGTGTCTCCTGTAGATTAACCCCAAAGTCGCACGTAGATTAACCCCAGTGCCGCTTGTAGATTAACCCCAGTGCCACCTATAGGTTAACCCAGTGCCACCTGTAACTTAACCCCAGTGTCTCCTGCAGATTAACCCCAGTGCCTCCTGTAGATTAGCCCCAGAGCCTCCTGTAGATTAACCCCAGTGCCTCCTGTAGATTAACTGCAGTGTCCCCTGTAGATTAGCCCCAGTGCTTCCTGTAGATTAACCCCAGTGCCACCTGTAGATTAACCCCAGTGCCTCCTGTAGATTAACCCAAATGCCACCAGTAGATTAACCCCAGTGCCTCCTGTAGATTAACCCCAGTGTCTCCTGTAGATTAACCCCAGTGCCTCCTGTAGATTAACCCCAGTGTCTCCGGTAGATTAACCCCAGTGTCTCCTGTAGATTAACCCCAGTGTCTCTTGTAGATTAACCCCAGTGCCTCCTGTAGATTAACCCCAGTCTCCCTAGGAGATTAACCACAGTGCCTCCTGTAGATTAACCCCAGTGTCTCCTGTAGATTAACCCCAAAGCCGCATGTTGATTAACCCCAGTGCCGCCTGTAGATTAACCCCAGTGCCACCTATAAATTATCCCCAGTGCCACCTGTAGATTAACCCCAGTGTCTCCTGCAGATTAACCCCAGTGCCTCCTGTAGATTAGCCACAGAGCCTCCTGTAGATTAACCCCAGTGCCTCTTGTAGATTAACTATAGTGTCCCCTGTAGATTAGCCCCAGTGTCTCCTGTAAATTAAACCCAGTGTTTCGTGTAAATTAACCCCGTGTCTCCTGTAGATTAACCCCAGTGTCTCCTGTAGATTAACCCCAGTGTTCCCTGTAGATTAACCCCAGTGTCTCCTCTAGTTAAACCCCATTGCCTCCTGTAGATTAACCACAGTGCCTCATGTAGATTAACTCCAGTGTCCAGTGTAGATTTGCCCCAGTGCTTCCTGTAGCTTGGCCCCAGTGTCTCCTGTAGATTAACCACAGTGTTTCCTATAGATTAGCCCCAGTGCCTCCTGTAGATTAACCCCAGTGCCTCCTATATATTAACACCAGTGTCCCCTGTAGATTATCGGCAGAGCCACCTGTAGATGAAACCCAGTGTCTCCTGTAAATTAAACCCAGTGTTTCCTGTAAATTAACCCCAGTGTCTCCTGCAGATTAACCCCAATGTCCCCTGCAGATTAACCCCAGTGTCTACTGTAGATTAACCCCGGTGCCTCCTGTAGATTAATCACAGTGTTCCCTGTAGATTAACCAAACGGCCACCTGTAGTTTAGCCCAGTGTCACATGTAGATTAACTCCATTGTCTCCCGTAATTTAACACCAGTGCCTCCTGTAGATTAAACCCCGTGACTCCTGTAGATTAACTCCATTGCCTCCTGTAGAGTAACCACAGTGTCTTCCTGTAGATTAATCCCAGGGTCTCCTGTAGATTAACCCCAGAGTCTCCGGTAAATTAGCTCCAGTGTCTCCTGTAGATTAACCTCTGTGCCTCCTGTAGATTAACCCCAGTGCCTCCTGTAGATTAACCTCAGTGCCTCCTGTAGATTGACCCCAGTGTCTCCTTTAGATTAATCCCAGTGACTACTGTAGATTAACCAGTGTCTCCTGTAGATTAACCCCAGTGCCTACTGTAGATTGACCCCAGTGTCTCCTTTAGATTAACCCCAGTGTCTCCTGTAGATTAACCCCAGTGTCTCTTGTAGATTAACCCCAGTGCCTCCTGTAGATTAACCCCAGTCTCCCTAGGAGATTAACCACAGTGCCTCCTGTAGATTAACCCCAGTGTCTCCTGTAGATTAACCCCAAAGCCGCATGTTGATTAACCCCAGTGCCGCCTGTAGATTAACCCCAGTGCCACCTATAAATTATCCCCAGTGCCACCTGTAGATTAACCCCAGTGTCTCCTGCAGATTAACCCCAGTGCCTCCTGTAGATTAGCCACAGAGCCTCCTGTAGATTAACCCCAGTGCCTCTTGTAGATTAACTATAGTGTCCCCTGTAGATTAGCCCCAGTGTCTCCTGTAAATTAAACCCAGTGTTTCGTGTAAATTAACCCCGTGTCTCCTGTAGATTAACCCCAGTGTCTCCTGTAGATTAACCCCAGTGTTCCCTGTAGATTAACCCCAGTGTCTCCTCTAGTTAAACCCCATTGCCTCCTGTAGATTAACCACAGTGCCTCATGTAGATTAACTCCAGTGTCCAGTGTAGATTTGCCCCAGTGCTTCCTGTAGCTTGGCCCCAGTGTCTCCTGTAGATTAACCACAGTGTTTCCTATAGATTAGCCCCAGTGCCTCCTGTAGATTAACCCCAGTGCCTCCTATATATTAACACCAGTGTCCCCTGTAGATTATCGGCAGAGCCACTTGTAGATGAAACCCAGTGTCTCCTGTAAATTAAACCCAGTGTTTCCTGTAAATTAACCCCAGTGTCTCCTGCAGATTAACCCCAATGTCCCCTGCAGATTAACCCCAGTGTCTACTGTAGATTAACCCCAGTGCCTCCTGTAGATTAATCACAGTGTTCCCTGTAGATTAACCAAACGGCCACCTGTAGTTTAGCCCAGTGTCACATGTAGATTAACACCATTGTCTCCCGTAATTTAACACCAGTGCCTCCTGTAGATTAAACCCCGTGACTCCTGTAGATTAACTCCATTGTCTCCTGTAGAGTAACCACAGTGTCTTCCTGTAGATTAATCCCAGGGTCTCCTGTAGATTAACCCCAGAGTCTCCGGTAAATTAGCTCCAGTGTCTCCTGTAGATTAACCTCTGTGCCTCCTGTAGATTAACCCCAGTGCCTCCTGTAGATTAACCTCAGTGCCTCCTGTAGATTGACCCCAGTGTCTCCTTTAGATTAATCCCAGTGACTACTGTAGATTAACCAGTGTCTCCTGTAGATTAACCCCAGTGCCTACTGTAGATTGACCCCAGTGTCTCCTTTAGATTAATCCCAGTGTCTCCTGTAGATTAACCAGTGTCTCCTGTAGATTAACCACAGTGCCTCCTGTACCTTAGCCCCAGTGTCTCCTGTAGATTAGCAGCAGTGTCTCCTGTAGATTAACCCCAGTGTCTCCTGTAGATTAACCCCAGCGCCGCTTGTAGATTAACCCCAGTGCCACCCATAGGTTAACCCCAGTGCCACCTGTAACTTAACCCCAGTGTCTCCTGCAGATTAACCCCAGTGCCTCCTGTAGATTAGCCCCAGAGCCTCCTGTAGATTAACCCCAGTGTCTCCTGTAGATTAACCCCAGTGTTCCCTGTAGATTAACCCCAGTGTCTCCTGCAGTTAAACCCCATTGCCTCCTGTAGAATAACCACAGTGCCTCATGTAGATTAACTCCAGTGTCCCGTGTAGATTTGCCCCAGTGCTTCCTGTAGCTTGGCCCTAGTGTCTCCTGTAGATTAACCCCAGTGTTTCCTATAGATTAGCCCCAGTGCCTCCTGTAGATTAACCCCAGTGCCTCCTATATATTAACACCAGTGTCCCCTGTAGATTATCGGCAGAGCCACCTGTAGATGAACCCCAGTGTCTCCTGTAAATTAAACCCAGTGTTTCCTGTAAATTAAACCCAGTGTCTCCTGTAGATTAACCCCAATGTCCCCTGCAGATTAACCCCAGTGTCTCCTGTAGATCAACCCCAGTGCCTCCTGTAGATTAATCGCAGTGTCCCCTGTAGATTAACCAAACGGCCACCTGTAGTTTAGCCCAGTGTCACATGTAGATTAACTCCATTGTCTCCCGTAATTTAACACCAGTGCCTCCTGTAGATTAAACCCCGTGACTCCTGTAGATTAACCCCAGTGTTTCCTGTAGATGAACCCCAGTGTCTTCCTGTAGATTAATCCCAGTGTCTCCTGTAGAGTAACCACAGTGTCTTCCTGTAGATTAACCCCAGAGTCTCCGGTAAATTAGCTCCAGTGTCTCCTGTAGATTAACCTCTGTGCCTCCTGTAGATTAACCCCAGTGCCTCCTGTAGATTAACCTCAGTGCCTCCTGTAGATTGACCCAAGTGTCTCCTTTAGATTAATCCCAGTGTCCACTGTAGATTAACCAGTGTCTCCTGTAGATTAACCCGAGTGCCTCCTGTAATTTATCCCCAGTGTCTCCTGTAGATTAACCCCAGTGTCTCCTGTAGATTAATCCCAGTGTCTCCTGTAGATTAACCCCAGTGTCTCCTGTAGATTAATCCCAGTGTCTCCTGTAGATTAACCACAGTGTCTTCCTGTAGATTAATCCCAGTGTCTCCTGTAGATTAACCCCAGAGTCTCCGGTAAATTAACTCCAGTGTCTCCTGTAGATTAACCTCAGTGCCTCCTGTAGATTAACTCCAGTGCCTCCTGTAGATTAACCCAAGTGCCACCAGTAGATTTTCCCCAGTGTCTCCTGTAGATTAACCCCAGTGGCTCTTGTAGATTAACCTCAGTGCCTCCTGTAGATTAACCCCAGTCTCCCTAGGAGATTAACCACAGTGCCTCCTGTAGATTAACCCCAGTGTCTCCTGTAGACTAACCCCAAAGCCGCATGTTGATTAACCCCAGTGCCGCCTGTAGATTAACCCCAGTGCCACCTATAAATTATCCCCAGTGCCACCTGTAGATTAACCTCAGTGTCTCCTGCAGATTAACCCCAGTGCCTCCTGTAGATTAGCCACAGAGCCACCTGTAGATTAACCCCAGTGCCTCCTGCAGATTAACTATAGTGTCCCCTGTAGATTGACCCCAGTGTCTCCATTACATTAATCCCAGTGTCTTCTGTAGATTAACCAGTGTCTCCTGTAGATTAACCCCAGTGCCTCCTGTACCTTAGCCCCAGTGTCTCCTGTAGATCAACCCCAGTGCCTCCTGTAGATTAATCGCAGTGTCCCCTGTAGATTAACCAAACGGCCACCTGTAGTTTAGCCCAGTGTCACATGTAGATTAACTCCATTGTCTCCCGTAATTTAACACCAGTGCCTCCTGTAGATTAAACCCCGTGACTCCTGTAGATTAATCCCAGTGTCTCCTGTAGAGTAACCACAGTGTCTTCCTGTAGATTAACCCCAGAGTCTCTGGTAAATTAGTTCCAGTGTCTCCTGTAGATTAACCTCTGTGCCTCCTGTAGATTAACCCCAGTGCCTCCTGTAGATTAACCTCAGTGCCTCCTGTAGATTGACCCAAGTGTCTCCTTTAGATTAATCCCAGTGTCCACTGTAGATTAACCAGTGTCTCCTGTAGATTAACCCCAGTGCCTCCTGTAATTTATCCCCAGTGTCTCCTGTAGATTAACCCCAGTGTCTCCTGTAGATTAATCCCAGTGTCTCCTGTAGATTAACCCCAGTGTCTCCTGTAGATTAATCCCAGTGTCTCCTGTAGATTAACCACAGTGTCTTCCTGTAGATTAATCCCAGTGTCTCCTGTAGATTAACCCCAGAGTCTCCGGTAAATTAACTCCAGTGTCTCCTGTAGATTAACCTCAGTGCCTCCTGTAGATTAACTCCAGTGCCTCCTGTAGATTAACCCAAGTGCCACCAGTAGATTTTCCCCAGTGTCTCCTGTAGATTAACCCCAGTGGCTCTTGTAGATTAACCTCAGTGCCTCCTGTTGATTAACCCCAGTCTCCCTAGGAGATTAACCACAGAGCCACCTGTAGATTAATCCCAGTGTCTCCTGTAGATTAACCCCAGTGGCTCCTGTAGATTAACCCCAAAGTCGCATGTAGATTAACCCCAGTGCCGCCTGTAGATTAACCCCAGTGCCACCTATAGATTATCCCCAGTGCCACCTGTAATTTAACCCCAGTGTCTCCTGCAGATTAACCCCAGTGCCGCCTGTAGATTAGCCACAGAGCCTCCTGTAGATTAACCCCAGTGCCTCCTGTAGATTAACTCCAGTGTCCCCTGTAGATTAGCCCTAGTGTCTCCTGTAAATTAACCCCAGTCCCTCCTGTAGATTAACCCAAGTGTCTCCTGTAAATTAACCCCAGTGTTCCCTGTAGATTGACCCCAGTGTCTCCTGTATTTAAACCCCATTACCTCCTGTAGATTAAACACAGTGCCTCATGTGGATTAACTCCAGTGTCCCGTGTAGATTAGCCCCAGTGCTTCCAGTAGCTTGGCCCCAGTGTTTCCTGTAGATTAACCCCAGTGTTTCCTGTAGATTAGCCCCAGTGCCTCCTGTAGATTAACCCTAGTGCCTCCTATAGATTAACTCGTGTCCCCTGTAGATTAACGGCAGAGCCACCTGTAGATGAACCCCAGTGTCTTCTGTAAATTAAAGCCAGTGTTTCCTGTAAATTAACCCCAGTGTCTCCTGTAGATTAACCCCAATGTCCCCTGCAGATTAACCCCAGTGTCTCCTGTAGATTAACCCCAGTGCCTCCTGTATATTAACCGCAGTGCCTCCTGTAGATTAACCCCAGTGTCCCCTGTAGATTAACCAAACGGCCACCTGTAGTTTAGCCCCAGTGTCACATGTAGATTAACTCAATTGTCTCCCGTAACTTAACAACAGAGCCTCCTGTAGATTAAACCCCGTGACTCCTGTAGATTAACCCCATTGTCTCCTGTAGATGAACCCCAGTGTCTTCCTGTAGATTAATCCCAGTGTCTCCTGTAGATTAACCACAGTGTCTTCCTGTATATTAATCCCAGTGTCTCCTGTAGATTAACCCCAGAGTCTCCGGTAAATTAACTCCAGTGTCTCCTGTAGATTAACCTCAGTGCCTCCTGTAGATTAACCCCAGTGTCTCATGTAGATTAACCCCAGTGTCTCCTGTAATTTATCCTCAGTGTCTCCTGTAGATTAACCCCAGTGTCTCCTGTAGATTAATCCCAGTGTCTCCTGTAGATTAACCACAGTGTCTTCCTGTAGATTAATCCCAGTGTCTCCTGTAGATTTACCCCAGAGTCTCCGGTAAAGTAACTCCAGTGTGTCCTGTAGATTAACCTCTGTGCCTCCTGTAGATTAACCCCAGTGCCTCCTGTAGATTAACCTCAGTGCCTCCTGTAGATTAACCCCAGTGTCTCCTGTAGATTAACCCCAGTGCCTCCTGTAGCTTAGCCCCAATGTCTCCTGTAGATTAACCCCAAGTCGCATGTAGATTAACCCCAGTGCCGCTTGTAGATTAACCCCAGTGCCACCTATAGATTAGCCCCAGAGCCTCCTGTAGATTAACCCCAGTGCCTCCTGTAGATTAACTCCAGTGTCCCCTGTAAATTAGCCCCAGTGTCTCCTGTAAATTAAAGCCAGTGTTTCGTATAAATTAACCCCAGTGTCTCCTGTAGATTAACCCCAG